>NC_141137.1:128463086-128619796 GCF_053477565.2 Lygodium microphyllum | reverse complement strand
TGAGGGTCACAGAGATCAATGGCAAAAGACAGATTGATAGGATTGATGCATCCCATATGAGACATGGAGAGTCATCATGTTCATTATGTTAATCCCTCAAGTTACAAAAGGCATTATATCCTTGAAGTTCTTGTTTCACTACTCCTTGGGACAACATGCGGGTCAGTAGTAGCAGTAGTAATCATACTTGTGCTATTAATGAGACATGTGCTATGTCCACATATGATGATGATACCGTTGAATTCCTTTATGGTTATTAGGCGGCGGTGAAGGACATTAGACCTTGAGGGAATTGTTGGGAAGCTCCATCACTATAGTGTTGGGAGCTTGTAGACCTGATGCACCACAAGTCTTGCAAGCATGCTGCAATCTCTTCTTCATCTTCACCTGAATTATTCTCTTTTGTACTTCAGTATCATGTTTTTTAGCTGGTACTACATCAGCATCGCTTGGGGCATACTTGAGTGTCCTTTGAGCTGCCCCATGCTCATGTGTACCAACCACAATATGAGTTATGATGAAACACCATGTTTTGGACATTGAAGCACTAGTGAGTCTTGTAAAACCAACAAGTTGCTTCTTTGTTTTAGAGTCCAAGGTTCATCCATCCAAACCACATTTAGATGCAAAGTAGATGGCCACTTTTTAGAAGGCTTTCTTCAACAGCATTGTTGCATCCTTGTGAATGCCATCTGGATGAGGAATTCACTTATAAGGCTCTAAATCAACAAACTATTGGTGCAAATTTTACATCCAATGAAATTGGAAATTGGAATCTTGATGTCACAAATAGTCTTGAAGTTGGAAAGGAAAAGTTTGTGACAGCCACCACATGATGCGGAGAAGATTTCGAACAAAGCTGCTTTTCTAACTGTCAATTCTGAAAGTGCTTTCCTTTGCCTTTAGAAGTAGGCCAGTTGAGATGGAGTATTGAAGCATGCAAAACAAGTACCACATCAATCACCTGACCTCTTGAAGAGAATATTACTACAGCATCTTGAGCAACGGCACTAGCACATAGTGCAACAACAGTCATGATTGCTACTAGAGGAGAAAAATGAGAGAACATATTGACCAACTCAAGGAAATAGTGAGCCATGGGTGCTCCTTCCAACATTAGCAAAAGTCCAACTTGAAGAGTAGATGTGAAAAGAGCATTTGCATCAACAACAACATATTGCATCCATTGATTGCTAAAGCGAATGCTACCTATACACCAGCTAGTGATCTCAGTACCCTTTTGAGTATCAACATCCCTTCACACACCTCTTAGTAGACCAAGGGCTTATTGACCTTTCGATTAGGCAACTGTATGGCCTGGAGTTGCTATTTATCACATTGAATGAGAAGGGCTGGTTTTCACACAGGTACAATAGGCTGACTTCTAAGCAGGGCTGATTTGTACTTTGGCATTGTTTGACCATATAACAATACTTTTGAGGTTGATATTTGATTATTAGAGTTTGAGCTCCATCACACCAACAAAGGGGCAACAATATCTACAAGAACAAATCAATCATGATTCCTAGTTCTAGTTCCTTTTCTCACTCTTGGCATCCCCAAATGAATGCATTGGATGCTACTCTATGGCGACAAGAAGCCCTCGAGAGCTGCAAGCCAAACCAACTAATTGAGCAACACAATCAGCTCATGTCTAAGATGGACCAAGTGATCTCAACCATCTCAGTCACCAACATGCAAACTAAGGCAATCAATGACAAACTCGCAGCCCTTATGACTGAAGTTGCTCAAATGGCTACAATTAAAAGGGTGACTCAGCATGATTATGAACAATAATATGGGCATTCTCATGGACATTATGAGTACCATGACCATTGGCATGGGTTTGATGTGCAAAGGCAACTGCATGTGCCTACTTATGGTCAACATGCATATGATGATTGTGAATATTTTGACCAGCATGCATCTGATGACTATGTATGTTCTTATGACCTACATTCTAGTCACATACATGAACAACCATCTAGACAACACTATGAACATAGAAAACATCATGTAAATATATATCAGTATGTACATGGGGAGTAACATCATTATCAGCACAACGAAGTGCTTGATATCATCAGGCACTTGATCATTGCCATAAGCAACATGCTCATCCTTATGAGCCACATGATACTTCTCACGAACAATGCCATGATGAGAGTATCTCACTGCTGCAGGCTCATTAGAAGGTGCCCCATCAGTCTAAGGCCCTTAACTTTGAATGCCCAAGAGTAGCCACGCATGTGAGACTCATGGACATGAAATGCATAGGGGTTGATGCAATGAAGGCTGTAGTGATTGCAGTCTCATTTGCTCCAGTTTGACTTGGCCTAGTGGTTCCCAATGAGTTTATGGACAAGTCAATGTGTGCTACCGTATGGGTCGGTGAGGATCTTGTGCCACCATCAATGCTTGAAGATGACACCATGAATTACTTATATGATACATCGGATGCATTGGATCACAATTATCCTTTTGACCTCGGTGGTAGTATGGTAACCTATGCTTGTATGGATGACCCTTGTGCTCTTGATGCTTATTATGTAGGTTATCCATTTGATCCCGGAGAATGGAATGGTCTTGAAAAAGCCCTACCCTGATCAGCATTTCACCAGTGCAATTCTTCCCCTACTTCAGGGGTGCAATTTTGATTGAGTAGCTAATTTTGCCCTAGTCTGCACTATAAAGACAACTTGTAGACATCACACTATTTTGGAATAGTTTTTACCCTGCATTAATGACAGTCAAGTGTCACCTATATGGGCTGAAAGTATGATTCATGAGCTTTGTTTTGACATGTCAGACGCCTCAATCGGAGCTGCCCATAGGAAGTTATGACCAGTTTTCTCCAGTAGTCCTATTCTGGATAGCATGCTATCCATTGTTTGTCAGCCCTTAATTATCAAGAATTAGTGGCCAAACTCATACACTATCAACTTACACATGTCGTATACATCATATACACATTTGTATGCCCCAATCCCACATGAGATTGTACTTCCCCATACCTATATTCTCCTTTGTAATGCTGAGCAAAGTAGTACTATGCAACCCCCCTTCTGCTGTGAGCCATAAGTCATCCTTTTGCTTTTGAGGGCAAAAACCTTCAGGGTGGTCGAGATGGAATGTAAAATACTGGAGATAGATGGGTAAGACATGGGTTAGCATGGGAATACCTAGTTATACTCATGGGGTATTTAAGGTGTTGGGAGATCAAATTAGGGCATCAATTATCAATAATCAAGTCTCTTTTACCCTTGCTTCCAGCTTTCATGGCTTCCCTTCTCTTTCTCTCTCTTTTCATGTCTTTCTCTCGTCTTTATCTCTCTTCTTCTCTCATCTTCTTCCTCTTTCTCTCGCCTCTCTACAGTCTCTTCCTTGTCTCCTTCACTCTCCTAGGTCTCCTTCATTACACAAAAACTTGGAGGGGAAATTTCAAATGATGATTGAAACAACATACCTAATGAGATAAGGATAAAGATACATAGAAAGCAAATAATATGAACTTACTGTTGAAGGCCAACGCTCTTCGTGAGGATGAGAGAGCACCTGAATGTTGACATGGTTGAGATGAATGCACACATGATTCCCTCTCAAACATATAATGGCCTCCATGGGGTCCTCTATGCCCAACAATAGCACAATGCACTTGTGGAGAATGGTGTTGAGCTTTCTCTAGACAACATGCCCCTCTTCCATCAAAAGTGGTAGTGATTGGCGAGCTCTATTGAGGCCTGCTATAATAGAGATAAGAATAGAGTGCAAAAGAGGCTAAGCATAGTGGGTGGTGGGTCTTGATTGGGAGTACTTGGAGCTAGGGTTGGGGCTTGTGGGATGGAGGCACTTGGACTTGGAGCTAGGTCTCAAGCTCGGGGATGGGGCTTGTGTGGTGGTGAGGACACTTAGAGCTCCAACTTGGGCTCGTGGGGCTAGGGCACTTGGGCTTGGGACTGGGGCTCGTGTGGTGGGGGCATCTTGGCTTGGGACTCGAGCTTGGGCGTGTGGAGCAGGGGCACTTTGGCCTGGGGCTTGGGGTTTAGGGGTTTGGGCTAGGCTTGAGGCTTGGGCTAGGGCTCGAGCACGTGGAGCTCAGGCTGTCGAAGATTGGATTCAGACTCATGCTCATAGAACTTGGTAGACTTGCATGGCTCAACGTGTTTAGCAAGCTCATAGGTTTCAGCATTATGGGGCTCTCTGTCCAAGGGTCAGCTCTAGGATGTTGCTTTTGCTCTTCAAAAGTTTTGGCATGGCTTGGCAAGCTTTGTTCCTAGGATTAGGCTTTTCCACTGTTAATACTCTCTATAACTATGTATCCCTCTCATGGCTATTGGTGGGGGATCTCCACCTGGGTTATTGTTGGTGAAGAGGTGAGATAGTAAGAATTTCCTGCATGTGGCAATCCATGATCTCAACAAGATTTAGAAGCTTGTCATACCACAATCACATGGCACAAGCTATCAAAATCTTTGTGGATATGTTTTGTGAGAAAAATGCATCTTGAAGAAATTTGATGAGAAAGTCTTCGACAATCTCCTGAAGTGTGAGATTTGTTGAGATAGTCCATTGCATATTTATGGCCTAGCAATCACAGATTTTCCATATCAATCTTTGAAAGGTTTGTTATGGTATTGAAGGTTGCATTTGCATATCTAGCCTATATAAATCACTAAGAACCATGTCATGAGCCTAATACTTTCTACATCACCATGGGAGGAAGTTGTGCATGACATGAACCGTGAATAATAGACCCTAAAGAGTGACCATGGGACCATAGAAACTGTTGTGCTACATTTATCGATTAGTTGTTGGTAGCCCTCAATGACAAGTATATTGGATGAGAGTCACCACCAACCAAATAGAGGCTACTACCATTAAGCAAAGGATAGCCACCCATGAGCCGTGAGGGACACTAGAGGAGGGTCACCACCGAGCAATAGAGACTACTCCTAGATCAACGATCGCCACAAGAGGAGATCCACTATTGGTGGTGGGGGACTCCACATCCTCATCCCGCTCTAGCAAAAGACAAAGAGTGGAGGCTTATGCAACATTGGAGAGAGAATCCTCTCTCTCTCAAGCTCCCAGTCATGTGCATGGATCAGTTGCCTTTCTTAGAGAAAGGCAACAGCTTGAGGACATTCAAATTGCACACATGATGATTGAGTGCAATCTTGCATTCAATATCCTAAAGCAAGAGCAATGGAAGAACATGGTAAAAGCCGTTGCCAATGTGGGTCCACTTGAAGGATGGACCAATGTCATATACAATAACATGAGGAAGAAAAATATTTATGAAGAGAAGGAGAGGATTGATAGAGTCCTTGATCCTATTCAGGCTGCATGGATAAAATATGGTTGCTCCATTTTCACTGACAAGGATGGAATGATTTTAAGAAACAAGGTATCACCAATATACTCGTCTCATGTCCACTCAGCACTTACTTTTTGTTGGCCGTAGACACTGGCAAGAGGGGGAGGAAAATGATAGATGCATTCATCTACCACCACATTGGGCAAGCTATCTTTGAGGTGTACATTACCTCTTAAATTTGTTTTCATTTTTTTCATTATAATTTATGCATAACTATCTATCTCACTATTCTCTCTAATATCTATCTTGATTCTCTCTTGGTCCCCCCCCCCCCCCCAAAAAAAAAAATCTCTCTCTCTTTATTCTTGAATCCTAAAACTTGAAAGGCTCAGTTCTCTCTTTCTCTTTATAACCTCCAAGTATTGTTATTTACTTATAATTTGTGGTTGTAGGTGGGTCCCTTGAATGTGTGGTGCAAGGTCTTATCAACAATGCATCGAATCGTCAATGCATGGACCATTTTCTTGAGGCCAAGTTTCCCACGATTGTGTGGACTCCATGTGAGTCATTTTTTGGACTTGCTCATGGAGGACATTGGGAAGTTCAAGTGGGTGAAGAGGGTGGTCCGTCTAAAGCTACATTAGTTGTAATCTTCTTCATGGTAAAGGTAATGGTGCTTGCAATGTATCATAAGCATAGCACACTTGAGTTGAAGAAGCCTTTTTCGACTCAATTTGCTTACATGTGATTGTTGCTCAAACACCTTTATGAGATGTGTTTCCTTGATAGTGGTATCCACTCTATGAAATGAGTGGGATGAGCATGAGAGAGAGGAGGCCAAAGCCATTTTCATTGTCATTGTCATTGTCGTGACTCCCTTTTATAGGGTGTTATGTATGAGTGATTGCAAGGGGTCCACCATGGACCTTCTCGTCCACTTATTTAAAGCAGCATTGGTGGAAGCATGCACTTACAAAGTGATCACAAGACAAAGTGTGCATATGTTCTAGAGATAGCAGAGAGGAGATGGGGATGGATGCATAAGCCCATCCATGGTTTTGTTGCATTGGTACATCTAACCTAATGGAGTCCTCGAGGAGCAAAGATGCCATGCGGATTAGAGAGGGCATGTGGCTTTGCTTGTTCCACTTGTTGGTGGCACTTATAAAGCCTTTATTTTGGTGGCAAAACTTTGGATACGCATTGGAGACCCTTCAGCCCTTAGCCATGAGCTCGCCATGAGAGTCCTTTTTTAGGATTGCTCTTCAGGCCCATGTGAGAGGAACTGGAGTGCCTATTCTCTCATTCACACAAAGATTCACAATTCGCTTAGCACATGATACTTAGAGCAGCTAGTCTATTGCCACACTAACTTATGCATGATGAAGGCTATGATGAGTATGGGTAGTGCAAAGTAGGTAAATACTTAACCATAAAATTTAAAATTTGTTGTTTTAATTTTAAAGTTTGAAGTTTATACATTACAATTTAGACTTTAGGATTTACAATCTTATATACATTGTGTAGATAAATGTTGAGACATTCAAGTTGATGCTGCGATACACTTCCGAGTGTACATTAGGAGATGGATGAGGAGGAGGAGATGATCCTTGTGGACCTCTATAGAGAGCTTATGGCAATAGATACTCATGACACTCATAGTTAGCGTGCTCGTATGCAAGGAGTTTAAGTAGGTTGTAGTAGGGGCATGGTCATTTGACGCCCTTCAACATCAAAGAGAGGTGGTTGGACTGGCTTGCAAACATATGGAAGGTGAGGCTCTAGTAGCTCCCATCCTATGCCTTGTGATGATAACCTATCTTGTCTACATAGCTCACACCTAGGCAGCCATCATTTGATGATGATGTTAACCTCATCAATGAGGATGAGTATAAGAGTGACTCATCATCCGATGTTGAGAAGTCATCTTCAGACTCTCTTGATGAGCACTTAGATGGTTTTCATGATGATGATGATGAGGATAGTGATGCCTTATCACAGTGTATAGATTCATAGGTCTCTCTCTTTTTTTTAATCTACTATCACTATATCCACATGCCATTATGAGCCATATTCATGTATGTGCTAGTCTTTAGACTCTAGTTGTATGATGCATCGCATGTTGTGCATAGCGCATGTGATGAGGAGGGTTATTTTCACTTTGAACATGTGTTCTATCATTTAATGATTTATGAGTTTTTTCAAAATCAAGTTTTTTTTCTGTACCAATAACGTACCGCTCCTTATAAAAACATAAGGTACCATTCAGTATCATATTTTATCGTACCTTTTCTACCTAACAACTATGTGCTTCGTAGTAACTATCAAAGACTAGAACACTTAGACAAGGGTCATAACCGAGCAATAGAGATTGTCTCTAGGCAAAGGGTAGTCTAGAACCACTTGGCTATGACCATTGAAGACCAAGACACTAGACAAGAGTCACATTGAGTGATAAAGGCTGCCCTTGGACAAAGGGTAGCCAATTATCACTTGGCGGTGACCATCAAAGACTAGAACCTTGGACAAGGGTCACCACTAAGCAATTGAGGCTATCCTTGAGCCTTCAAGACAAGAACACCGAACACACAATGAATAGGTCACAACAAAATTAAAAAAGGCTTTACCAATCAATAGGTCACAAGGGGATTGTTCTTATCGTCCACATATCACTTCTTTTGGGGTGGCCTCACAATATTGGGGGCCCAATGGAGGATATGAACATTCAACAAACAATTGGCACACTCATAGCAGGGACAACTTCAGTGGGCCTAGTGGAGGGCATGAAGGCTTAATAGATGGCTAGTTGTAGAATAGAGGACCATGCGAAAGTGAGTGTAAGAAAATAACCAAATGTAGTTTCCAATTTAATGGAATAGCTCATGCATTAACTAGTTTAAGGTGTCAAGTTCGAGTACTAATTACTTTTTCATTAACCGGTTTACAATAAGGGGATTTAGTAGTGAGTGCTTTTGCATTAATAGGAGTTATTTTCAAATGATTAAAGCATTTTTTGAAGTGTTCTTCCCACATAGTGCCACAATTAAAGTGATTTTAACGATGCAAAAAACAATTTGTATTAATAAGTAGGAAAGATGTTGTTGCTAGTACAAAATGCCATTATATTCCATAGCATAACATTGGTTAGATTTTGTACATAGGGGAAAATTTGAGATTACAATGGAATCCATGGTGCTCTCCCCATCAGATGTTGCCATTACATTTCATAATATACATAAAATTAGTTAGACTTTTTACATATGGGGGGAATCTATAATGCATATGGGAAAATCTGGGGTACCTATGGGAGAATCAGGGATGGGGGAACCTTAGATCCATGTGGGGGAGTCCGAGATGTATATGGGGAAATCTGGAATGCATAGAGGGAATCCATCCAATTGGGGGAATACGGGATGCATATGGGGGAATCTAGGATGGTGAGCTCAGGGAGCACACATCAGTTGCACAAGTATTGGCATCTTGGGCTTGGGCAATTTGAGATTGGCTTGAAGCTGAGGCAAGGGAAGGAAGTCTGTCATCCCATTTGAAGTTGTCATTTGCATGGGTTTTTGTGAGTTTATCTTGGGGAAGCCTACACAATGTTTCTAGTCTCTCCATTTTGCTACTTGGTAATAAGTTTAGGGTTGAAGTTTCTCACAATGGGTAGATTTGGAGGGCTTTCATGCAAACCAAGGGTGGGGTATCCATTGCTAAAAGTCCCATATGTAAGGGGGTCCAAGAGCAAGGCTAGAGCCATCAATGTATCAATATATAGAGGAAAATTGAGAAGGCTTCCATGAAGCAGACCTTGGTCGAGAACCTTGGAGCCAAACAACAATCCTTGTGGAGATGAGAGAAAGATCAGCCCCTATTGGTAAATGATAACCATGAGAGATTGTTGGGGGGCATAGGATAGATGGACTAAGTCTCATACTATCTACAAATCCGATACGATTGTAAAGTGGGTAAAAAATAAGAGGCATCATCTCTAACAAGACAAGTTATTGATGTTTAAGTTTAAGAAATCCAAAGATGCCAAAAATGAAAAAAACAACCATCAAAATTAGGCACAGTGATCTTCATAGGGCAGGGCCAAAAGCTTCAAGGATGGAATCAAGAGTGGTCATCACCATTGCTATCAATATGGTGATGTGATGGGAACATGAGAGCATGTGTATTAGCCATGCGGTGGGACCAAAAATGTAATAAAAAGTATTGCAAGCCAATAATCCTAAGCCCCCTCCCAAAAAAGCCTAGAAGAGTGTCCCTTTCATTAATATCAGATTCCAAAGCCTAGGGACTAGGCACATAACCAAAAGGGATAATTGCATTAACTCCATGGAGGGATCACTAAATGTGCATGTGTACTTTGCACTACTATTAAGGATTGCTCAAAAAGGGTTCAGGGTTCAAAACTTCAGTAGGATGCTCTCTCCTACCACATTCGTACTCCACTACTCTCTTAATCTCCTTCGATCATGCCAGCTCTCCTGATCTCTCTTGCATTCGCTCTCATGTAGCTCGTGCTTCACCCTTGCACTCTCTCAATGTGATAGAGACATAATAGATCAAGGATCTTTGACTTAGCAATGGACACTAGCTCTTCACACAAGGTGCCATCAAACAATCCAATAGGTATGACGTATTTAAAACTTCATACCATTTCTAACCAAAATGAATAGCAACTTCATACGTATAGAGACTCATCAAAGGTATGTATAGTTTTGTAAAGAAGATGCCCTCAATGGCAGTTTAGGATAGGCCAATCCTCACAAAAATTGTCCTTTAGTGCAATTGTTTTAAGAAAGATTTTTAAGAAATTAGTTGAAATTGAGGCTTGCCTTGATGAGAAGTAGCTAGTTTTTGGGGCATTTTAGTTATAAAACTCATTATTTTCTCCTAAAAATGGATTGGGGTCAAGCCACTTCCTTTTTCCCATTGGATAAGCTTATTCATGACTCTTGTGTGGTTTTAATCCACAATGGGTTGCCACCAAGTGACATGTGCCGCCGCTAAGTGAAGAGTCAGTATATGGCTCTCGAATGACCCTAGTGTTTGTGGGTTGAGCCCTCTTGTGCTGTGAAGAGTGCAGGGGTCACCGATGTCAAGAAGATACCTTCGTCTTTCAAAGAGAGCCCGTAATTTTTAATAACAGCCCTATGTATTGTGAAGCTTGCATGTGTCATCACCAAGTGAGGGAGGGCCCCCTCGTTTTTTGCGGAGAGAGCCCATATCGCTTGCTAGCAACCCTCGTGTGATGTAAAGCTTGCACAAGTCACCACCAACAAGGTAGGTCCATCGCTCTTATGGAGAGAGCCTGTATCACTTTGTAGTGACCCCTATGTGCTATGAAGCCTACACGAGTCACCACCAAGAAAGGGAGGGTCCCTCCACTCGCAAAGAGAGCCTTTATCAGTCAATAGTGACCCTCGTGTGTGAAGTTTGAATAGGACACCATCAAGTGAGGGAGACCCCTCCCTCTTACAGACGGATCACTATTAGTGGGTAATGACCCTTATGTATGGTGAAGCCCTTTATTATCACCACCAAGCAAGGGAGGCCCATCCCTCTTGTGAAGACAACCCATATCACTTAGTAGTGATCCTCATGTATAGTGAATCACTTTAGTATCACCACCGAGCAAGGGAGGCCTCCCTTTCTTATGGAGAGAGCCCATATCACTTGGTAGCAATCCTCGTGTATCGTAAAGTGGGTATGGGTCACCACTTGTGCAATGAAGCCTGCATGGGTCGCTACTAAGTGCGGGGGGTGTTAGCGATCAGATCTTGTCGGCAGCCAGTCAGACTGCCACGTGGCAGTCCGACCTGGACAATCGGCTGCATTTAATGCAACCGACTATCTGGCGCCTATTTTCTGGCTATTTATAGCCAATCTTCTACAGTCTTCCAGTCACTTCTGATCACAGGTTTCAGGCTAGAGATTCATGCAGATTACATCTCTGTTTGCAGATTTCAGGCTAGAGATCGTGCAGACTGCAGCGGACTTCGAGGTGAACAGCAGGTTGCATCGTCGAGGTGGAGACACGCAGTCCCGTGCACTGCGCCCATGTACATATCTGCATATCTTTGTATACATCACACTTTATACAGAAGATCTTCATCCTCCACTGTCTCTTTCTCTCTCTCTCTCTTCTCTCTGCGTTCTCTCTCTCTCAGTCTTGGTCCCATGCTTCCGTATCACTACACTCTGACATGGTATCAGAGCAGTAAAGAAGGGCTGACTGAGTGAAGAACCAACCTGAAGAGGAGATTCCATCGCGACACAAGGCTGTGTTTACAACGTTCGAGGGCGAGCGGGAGGGCTGCGCATCGGAACAAGGCTGAAGCGAGCGTGGGTGCGCGGGAAAGGAGCCTAGTTGGTGGATTTGCTACTGTTTATTGCTGTTTGAAGAGGAGAAAGGCTGAGTTTTCAGTCTTCAAGTGCAGGTTTTGCTTTTTCATAGCCTCCGGCGAGTGAAGAAGGTTTGGGACGTGGAAGAAAGAGCCCAAGCAGGCTGCGTTTTCACAATCAGAGGGGGTTGCTTTTGCGTTTGTGAAAGCATTACAGGTGATCATGCACAGAAGGTCAAAGAGACAAAGGCAGCTTTACATCAGACGTTCGAGATGACGGATTTGGGTCTACTCCATTTCTTCTTGGGCCATGAGATTTATCAATCTCAGAGGGGGATTTTCATCTCTCAGCACAGCGATATGTACAAGAGCTCTTGGTTTCTTTTGCGATGGAGGATTTTCGTACCATTTCTACTCCTATGGATCTGAACTGGAAGGCAACTTCACATTCAGCTTCTCCCATGGCGGATGCTTCCCGCTACCATCAGTTGATTGGATCATTGATTTGGCTCCTCAACACTCGTGTTGATCTTTGTTTTGTTGTTGGTCTCTTGGCAGGGTTCATGAGTGAACCTCAGACAATGCATTGGCAAGCTGCCCAGCGGATACTTCGGTATTTGAGGGGGACATCTGATTTAGGGATTCATTATCCAGCAAGCACATGTGGTTTAGATCTTGTACTTGCAGGTTGGAGTGACTCGGATTGGGCTGGTGATGTGGACCACAGGCGGTCTACAACAGGTTACTAGTTTACTTTGGGTGCCGGTGTTATCTCATGGAGTAGCAAGAAGCAGCCCACGGTAGCCCTTTCATCTACTGAGGCGGAGTATCGGGCCGCGTCTTCCACCACATGTGAGGCTGTGTGGCTTCGGAGATTGTTGGAGGAGCTTGGCTGCCCCCAGACTCGTCCTACTTTGATGCAATGCGACAATGAGAGTTGCATTGCCTTGGCACAGAATCCTGTTTTCCATGCCCAGACGAAGCACATAGAAATCCAGTACCACTTCATCAGAGAGAAGCTTCTAGATGAGACCATCGCTGTGGAGTACTGCAAGACGGAGGACAATCTTGCAGATTTGTTTACGAAGGCGCTTCCCCAGGCTCTACTTTGGAGACATGCCAGATCCCTCAGGCTTCTGCCCCGCCAGGCTCTGAGAGGGGGTGTTAGCGATCAGATCCTGTCGGCAGCCAGTCGGACTACCCAGTCAGACTACCACGTGGCAATCCGAGCTGTACCTGGACAATCGGCTGCATTTAATGCAACCGACCTGCCTATTTTTGGCATCTATTTTCTAGCTATTTATAGCTGATCTTCTACAGTCTTCCAGTCACTTCTGATCACAGGTTTGAGGCTGGAGATTCGTGTAGATTACATCTTTGTTTGCAGATTTCAGGCTGGAGATCGTGCAGACTGCAGTGAACTTCGAGGTGAACAACAGGTTGCATCATCGAGGTGGAGACACGCAGTCCCGCGCACTGCGCCCATGTACATATCTGCATATCTTTGTATACAACACACTTTATACAAAAGATCTTCATCCTCCACTATCTCTTTCTCTCTCTCTCTTCTCTCTGCGTTCTCTCTCTCTCTCAGTCTTGGTCCCACGCTTCCGCATCGCTGCACTCTGACAGGGGGCCCCTCCACTATTGTAGAGAAAGCTAGTATCACTTGGTAGTGACCATTTTGCTTGTGAAGCCTGCATGCATCACTACCTGGCAAGGGAGGCCTCTCCCTCATGCAGAGAGACTTTGTAAGTATCACCTAGCAGTGACCCTTTTTGTTTATTCTATCTTTTGTGAACAAGAAAAAAGATGAAATACTTGCCAGAGTTTAAGAATGATGTTCAGGAATCCCCAAATGAGAAGCTTTTTATGTTCCTCCATTGTGCATGCTCTCATTCCCATGCTCATGGGCTGTCCTGTATGTTTACTTCACCACTTTCTATTGAGAATGTTTTGTATTTTTGTATGAATGTGCTAAGTGTGCATATGGAGAAATATCAAAGAATGACTTCAAGTGGCACGGTAAACATAGAGGCATAGGAATATGTTCATATTCATGACTTTGTGAACAACAAAGTCATGAAGAGAAAGCTAATTGGGGCACACTGGATAAATTACCTAGCAATGTACACAAGGACATAGAGAATTTCCCAATACCCTCAAAGAGGTGTCATCTTATGCAATCCCCCCTTACATTCCTTTGCTATTTGCATCTCCTAGGGGATGATAATCCAAGCTTCGTTAATGATCACATGCTGAGGAAAAAAGATAGCATGCCATTACAATTAGAGAGGTTGAAGAGATAGATGAGATGATACCCTTTGACATAGGGGAGGAGAGAGCGGAGGCTACTCTATAGAGTTTTGATTGAGCCATAACTACCCCTGATGACCTAGAGGGTGTGCAATTGGTTGACCATGTGAGGAAGGAAGCCTATCTATCTCCAACCTGCCTACATCTACTATGTTGAATGGCCAAGACTATTTGTTGTTGGCTGATGTAATGGATTCACTAGACATACGTGAGAGGACTACAATCTCGCTACCCTAGCATAGTTTAGTGAGGCTAACTCTTGGTGGTTGGACAGTGGATGAGATAGATCTACATTTCTTGGCTAATTTTGCAGTGGAAGGTGTAATGTTTATCATGGGTGAGCAAATACTTGAAAGCATTAAGCTAAGGCTATGCCTTATGAGCAAAGGCAATTCCCTACTAAAGAAGAAAGAGTTGCAATAATTGAAAGGCTCAGCCTAACCAACTTGGGAAAGTATGGAGGCATTAGTTGCCATGAGGATTAGAGTGGTATAATCCCATTGTGGATGCCACGTTTTCTTGAAGGCGATGACAATCAACCAATATTTCGTTGATGCTCTCCTTGTTATTGGTCAATGATAGTCCTTAGTTTTTTCTCTAAAAATGCATGCTTCCAACTAGATCGTCGTGTACAATGATGAAAACTTCTACTTTTGCAAGGGATTGAAGGACATCAATAGCTCCAAGTCCACAAGGCATAAAAAATATGTAACTCCTTCACACAAAGGTAGATGACATATGTATACGCAACTACTATAATCAACTGATATTTCATTGATGCTCTCCTTGTTCTTAGTCAATGACAGTCCTTGTTTTTTTTCTCTAAAAATGCATGCTTGCAACTAGGTCTTGATGTACAACAATGACGACTATTTCTTTTGTAGGGGGTTGAGAGACATCGGCTGCTAGTAGCTCCCAATCAAGAGGGCATAGAAAATATGTGACTCTTTTACAATAAATTAGAACATTTGATCACATAGAGTGGTAGATGACATGCATATGGGTTACTATGTCGTGTGATTTATTATAGAGAAACATTGTGTTAATTTAAGTGAATGTTGAATATTATGTTTATTGTTACATATTATAATTTTTTAGAATGAGTGTTTCCCGATGATGCAAGGCTCCTCATTTTTTGCATTGAAGGTGCTAACCAAGTTTTGTGGAGGCTATCCCCTTCTAGCAAATGTAGATAAAATAATTTTGGTTAAAAAGAGATTTTCATTGCATGTGTTTAGTATCAATTATAAATGCCAATCTTTAAGGGCTCCTTGCAACATATCATATACTATTCATGCCATTGCAACAGGGGCCCAAGATGTGCACAATTTGCATCCTACTCAAAAGATAATTTTTGTGGTAGATGAACAAGGTAGGGTTCTTATGGAGTTACCACCTCTAGTAGTGCCACTACCACATATACAGCTAGCAACCTCAAAGGAAGAGGATGATGAAATGCTAACAAAGAAGTTGAAACTATCCTCTTTGAGCTCATGTAGGGAGGAATAAAATCTTGTATTATCCACTCACTTTATAAAAGCAATGGATAACTTTTAGTAAGTTGTTTGCCTTTTGTGCACAACTGCCTTGTCTTGTATGTCTAAAGTACTTGGTCATTGCTAGATAATGGGACTTTTCTATTCCTTGGGTGGACCAAATCGACAAACTCCCATATTGTCGCACAAACTAGGGACCATGATATAAATTGTATGTTGTTCATGAGAAATGAAAGAGGGGGTTAGTCAAGAGCTAAGGATTAGGCTCAATGCCTAGAAATCCAATATGATGTTCCTTACTATATAGTGCATGAGATTATTTGCCCCCCAGCTTGCCTTCTTGGAGATTTTGAATTTGCCAAGGGCCTTCTTGGAGCCCGAGAGATCCTCCATCGACTAAGATGTTTTATCACAATACATGAACACTCTATCTAGTGTGTCCTAGACTTTTCCCTTCTTGCTTCTTGCTCTCATCATTTCCACGATCTTTGACTTCATTGTATAACGCTTTTCATTAGTTGTAAAATGAATGCGAGAAGAACTTGTCATGAAGTTCCTTTTTTGGGGTTTACCATGAAAGCCCCAATTCCTTCCAACCTTAGATCTACCTATTGAGATTTTCCTAGGGACAATGTTTCCATTTTTGGATCTCTAAGGATCTACTTTGATCACAACATTGCCCTTGTGGAGACCAATGTCTTATAGAACCTTCTAAATAGCCCTAATAGTATCATTCTTAGCCTTTTGGGGTTGTACTTTCCATGCAAATGCAATGTTTACATGCACACATTTTCTCTACTATTCTACACAAAGTATGCATTTGATAAAGGTATATCTCGAACTACTTGAAAGATGGGATCTTTAATGTGTCTATCAGGTGACTTATTTCAACTAGTAGCATTGCACTTCTCGGCCATGGCTATATAGTAAATATAAGGACTTTTAGAAGTTGCACCTCTTAACACATTATACATGCAGTTCAATGTCTTTAACACTTAGTTCCAAAGCCTTCAACACTTAATTCCTTGCCTTCTTGTTGAGCACTAATCACCTCAGGTATAGAAGTTTGTTGAAATGCCCAATGCCACACATTAAAATCTTCTATGTCAACCCCAAATGCTCCCAACCATCAAATGTATTTCTCTAATTGCACATTGAAGTGCAATGAGCCCTCTATGCTTTCATTGCCCTAGCTAGCTAGTTGAAGAGCTCTATTAATCAGAGTAATAGAGACTCTCTCCATCTTCTTATCCTTTACAATCTCTCTTTCAACCAACTCAATAACAAAACTAGCAATCCCATTTGCTATTGTATGCTCTAGCAAGTAAAACCTAATCATTGCTCTCTACAAAGTTCTTAGGTCAAAGAATATGTTGCAACTATCATACTTTAGCACTCTCTTTTTATGATTATAGCTAGTTACGATGTGAAACACAAGGAACTTTTAATCATTCTCTACATATGAAAGAAAAGGGGAATTCCCTAGTTTTAAGAATATAAATAATTAGGAAAAGTAAATGAAAGAAAAATGGAACATTTCCTAGTTAGAGAAAATTCCCTATGTAGTTTCAAAAAATTTCCCTATGTAGGAAATTTCCTATGTGATTCCCTAGTTTCTCTAACTAGGAAATTTTTCATTTTTCCTATCATTTACTTTTCCTACTTATGTGTATTTTTAACTAGTGAATCAATAGGGAATTCCTTTTTTTTCCCTATGTAGGAAATGATTAAAAGTTCCTTGTGTGTTGGAAGTAACACGATCAAAGGGTAGAAAAACGGTCGACTTACATACTAATGGTAGGTTGTATCCTATGGATGCTACAACAAGAAGCACACTTCCATTCTCTTCATGTTCCTCATTAGTGAGGTTTGTTGGAGATGGGCGTCCAGGGCTTCTAGCACATACTCAAAATCTAGTAGTCCATTCCATCATTTTGAAGTTAGAGAACCAATGGTTATGCCCGAAAATAGATACAATGAGAAAATATCTAGAGGAGAACTAAGGAAAAATAAGTAGCATTGGAATCCAACTACGTGAAACCAGATGGAAGAAAACGACGCTCAGGTCATGTAAAGGACGTAGAGAAGCCTAAACAATATCGAGACACTCAAGCCTAGAAGTAGAGGTTGTAGGAGAAGAATAACAAGAATATAGTAACATTTGATCACTCATGCTAAACTAGTTTTATTCTTCTATTGTGTTCTGAGAGCATTCTATGGATGCATTACAAATCCATGCTCATGTGTACGTCATTGATTTTGGTGTGGTCGACGAGGTCATTGTCCATCTGGACAAAGTAAGAGGAATGTGGAGGGAGTATCGCAAGCCATTAGTAACATCATTCCTCCCAAATATATAGGGAACATGTTAGCCAGAGAAGATGTTTAAGAAGGCCAAGGAACAATACATTGAAAAGTTTCCACAAAGGTCTTGCCAAGACAAAGAGGATATTCAAAGCACCTTGGACAAGGTGGGGATTAGCTAGCAAAGCTACTCTTGGATGTTCAAAGTCATGCAAGAGAAATTAAAGAAGAAAAGGGTAAAGGAATCTTTGCTTCCAATGCCATCCTTAGTTCAACAAACAAGATGCAACATCAACCTAAGAGTCTAGAGAGTCCTTGGTGAGACCAAAGATAAAGGCCAACATTGGCAACAGGAGCTGGAGCAATCCATCTATAGCTATTATAGGGAATGCCATGGATCAAGAGAGCAACCTATCTATAACTATTATAATAGACCTACTAGAATACTCTAAACACCTCTAAACCTACATTTTTGTAACTAATAAGACAAATCTAAAGCTTCTCTGAGAATGTGTTGTACCCATGACTTTTGAAGTATATCTGAGAATGTGTTGTATCCAAGACAGATCCAAACACAACAAGAGTAGTCCATTTATGATTCAAGAATGATGCCACCCAATTGTGTGACTATGTAGACAAAAAAAAGAAGCTATGATGGTTGGTTGATAGCATGGCAAATTCAATTTGTTTAAGCTTGTTTTTTAAACAGAAAATTTCAAATTTCCACCACAATTACAGTGACAATCACATAATTACAATGATAAGACAATATAGAAGCTCTATATTCTAACAAAAGGCATTACCTGAACTACAAATTGAAGCATGGGACTTGCAATTCCATTGGCATATTGTGCTATTGAAGAAAGGGTGACCTGCCAATACACAGGCTTACCATTGTGAAAAAAGAAGATAATTACATATACACACCACTACACCTGACAAAACATGTTTGATTACCACAGTTCTATGTTCTCCCAACTAAGAAAATACAATATGTTCATCTCTTTGTTCTCTTGGATCAGAGTACAAGACTATATAGCACTTGCCATTGTAAAACTTTCAATACTTGCTTGAAGGTGTAGTAGCCTCTTTTAAGTTTGACTTTATAGACCAAACTTGAGCAACACTCCATTAGTCTAATTATTTATCCCCTGTAGTCATGCCTTGCCATTAAAAATATTAGTGAGTAATCTACACACAAAAGGACTTGTTATGGCATACAGAAGAGCCTACTATGACATTGGATGTCATGCCATGGATCCCCATTCACACATTGCCTTTGTGCATACTCTCAAATAGAAAGTCAATCCACTACCTAGACACTCATCAAGTTGCCACAAATACCAGACATGGATAATGCTCATGCATTTGGTCAACCAGATAACATAAAATAAGACAATAGAAGGAAACTTGTAAAGCTAAGTGAATCCAAGAATGTTTTAAAGGAAAGAAATAAGGCAAGTTATAGACTAAGATGCCAGACTATTATATGTGAATATTTATGTTACAAAAATGTATATGCAAACCCTCTTCATCAAGGTGTTGTAGGGTATAGACTATTACCTTTAGTACATAAGCACACATTAATTTGTTCCAACATGATTGTCGATCATAAGAACCAATCTAACCTATCCTATAGATGCATAAAATTTTCCAAAAAATGAGCATCAAGATCTTGGGTCAAAGGAAGCAATGACAATAATGACATTGATTGTTATTTGAGAGGGAGGAGTTGCTCCTAATCTCAATCTTCCATCTTGACTTGGAAAGCTAAAGACTACTGATCATTTTTAATTTCATGGTGGCTACTCCCCTTATTAGTGTATTCTGTAATAGACTTTTAAATGTACTTTCTACCCACATTTTGACCATGCCACACTAGCTGCCTTCACCTTCTCTACATGAAGATATAAAAAATGATGATAGATTGCACATGTTGTTTCATGGATGACTGCCTCCTCATGTAAGCTTCACTATAGCTATCTTCTACCTTTGATTTGTATGAGCTAACAAATAGCTAAGGCATGCATTTTCTTGTATTCAAGAAAACTTGCAACCTTTGATGGACCAAGTCTTATGTAAAGGTTGGTATGTGTGTCAACTTAACCTGTAATGCATTGTCACTCAAAAGACCTAGGGGACATATTATGTCACTGCATGACCTTCCCTATTGCATTTAAGAAAATAAGCAAGACCTACCCTAATGCAAATTGCAGCCCCTGCTTTTTCATGTCACATGCATGCCCTACCCCCTTTTTCCTATGTACCCCAACACTCTTTGCAGGTGAATCACGGTCTCTTGTAGAAGATAGAGTATGCCTTTTTATTGTAGTCCCAACCTCCTCCAAATAGGCTACACAACTAGACAACTAGATATATTTCAAAATAGAATACCAACTTTCTTTGGTGATGAAGGAGATTCACAATCTGCCCCTAGAAGGTTTTTCCATAGTTCTATTGCATCATGCACAATGTCTCTTATTGGTTTCACTTGAGCAATTGTACCGTTTTCAACTCTGATTGTCCTCTCTATCATGCTTTCTCTACTTCACTTTGATGGTGGGAGGCCTCTTGGCCATGGCCTTCCACATGGTATCAGTCGCTTGGTAATGGCATGGGGCTTGATGCCTATCCAACAAGAGGAAGGCGAACAACTTGCTACTACTGGTCCTAGTGCTCCTATGCCCACCTTACCCTTAGTGGAAGCCAACCTAGTGATGGTCGATGATGATGTTGACATGCTTGATACCACAAATGATCTAAAAGATACCATTGCAACCTTTTATTCTAGCTAAAGCCTACCTTTCTTGCAAAAGCCCTATCCCAGGAGAACCTTTGTCCCATGCCCACCATGGCTAGGGTGGATGTTGACCCTACTCAAATGATCAAAGATCATGAACAAGAATCTGACCACCTCTTTGTGCCTCCCAATCTCTTTGCCCCATTAAAGAGAGCCAACAATGAAATAGATGTCTATTACACATGAAGATGCAACTAATCATGCAGCTAATCTTGCCGCCCCAATGCATGGTGGAGAAGAAGAAGATGCAACAACAAATGTGTATTTTTTCAAAACATCACTACCATGGTACCATCTACATAACATATTGAACAATGATACTACAAGAGTATTACAATGACATGAAGGAGTGTATATCCAAAATGAGAACAATCACTGCTTACACCTAGAGTTTTAAAGATGAAATTTGTGAGATGTCGGTGCATGTAATATTGGAGTAGGAACTTGCATCCTCCTCCATAACAATGCCTCGATTCCCCTAGTACTAACTCGGTTCTTATGCACCAAAGTAATGAGAGGGATCAACCCAAGCAATCTATCAATCTCCACCTA
The DNA here is from genome assembly GCF_053477565.2 of Lygodium microphyllum. Taxonomy (NCBI): domain Eukaryota; kingdom Viridiplantae; phylum Streptophyta; class Polypodiopsida; order Schizaeales; family Lygodiaceae; genus Lygodium; species Lygodium microphyllum. The sequence goes on along the minus strand of NC_141137.1, from coordinate 128,598,661 downwards.
TTGAACTAGGACACAGTGATCTAGCCCAAAGCTAACAAGTACACGTAGCTCTTGTTTTTGCAACTATCCATGAGGATATAAGCCCTCTTTAGTGCCTCTTCAATTTCCTCTAATGGTTCCCTAGTCTCATGCCACATCCCTCCTTCGCATGGAAGTTGTTTGAGAAGTAGGGATATACAAAGCACTAGTATGTGTACAAGAACTTAGTGCAATGTAGTGTCCATGGCCCTTGTTTCTATGTGTGTTGAAGCTAGGGTTTAGAGAACTTTACCATCTTTTCATGTCACTTGACCTTCTAATCCAGCTCCTTTGTTTCTGTGTCTTTTGAAGCTAGGTTTTAGATAACTTTACCATATTTTCATATCACTCAGCCCTCTAATACAACTCCTTGTGACAACTTGTACATCTAATCTTGACCCACAAAGTTATATGTATCAGGCAAGTTAAACAAGAAAAGATGTGATATTCTAGCCTATCAAAGAGGTTAGGTATATGTCACTCAACCTTCTAATACAACTCCTTGTTGTCAACCTATACAACATCTAATCTTGACCCACAAAGTTATATGTATCAAGCAAGTCAAATTGGAAAGGACATGCAATATTCCATATCATCTCTTTGTACAACAAGCATGCCAATGACGTCAAACAAATTGATCATTTAATATGAATTAAGAACATATGCCATTTTCATATGAGAAATTGGGGAAAAGCTTGATGGTCCATCAAGTCTTTGCTCAACATTGATCCCATAACCATTGGGGACTTATGTATTTCTGCATAAGTATATGCATATTTCCTCTTAGATAGTAAATGAGCTTTGATTGCCAAATTTTGAGGAATTTATTTATTAGGGCTCTGAGAAAATCACATTATAGTCCTTGCTATGATCAATAGCTTGGGGCTCGAATATTCTTTGATATTATATGGCCTTCCAAATGTTACATATGGCTAAGAATTATTGAATAGTCTTCTTGGAGCTTTGAGAAACTATTACTTAGACCATCTTGAACGTTGGTGAGCTACCACGTGTAGGGAGTTGTTTGCTAATCTCATGGATAATATTTGATGAGCCTTTTTTGTGTTCTCTTTAAGGCACATCTAATCTATGTGTGAGACTTGAGCATTCATGATTTTAGAATCTTATTGGTTTCTCTATATCATTTTAATCACCTTTTACCATTGCATTTATTGAGCATGAAGAGGGGGTGTTAGAAATTGTTAGCAACATAGTTAGCTCATGAGTAAACCTGGGATGTGTTTTAGTGGGATGGACATTATTGAGTATTTTAGGTATTTTTTACTTGTCATTATGGTGACGATTTTGGCATCTATTGTTGGCCAACTAGCATTAAATTTTGGTTGACCTTATCACATTATTGGCATATTTTTTGCCTTTATGTTCAAGCTCCCTCCTCCACAATCTATCATTCACCACTTGCAAATTCTAGTGTAGGGTCCTACTGGAGAGATGGAGCCTTCTACTAGAGAGAGGGAGCTCTTTTTGCTATTTTTTGTTGTAACATGTCATCCATCACTCTTCTTTGTTGATCATTGCTCTTCTTTTATCTATGATTATGACTAGGTGACTTACTAAAGATCCAAATTGGCTTGTTTTCAGTTATTTGTTACTTGCATTTTATCTACAAAAGTCTACTTTTGCATTATTTTACTGTGGTGCAATTACATTTAATGCTTTTTTTTTCATTATTGGCATATTTTTTGCCTTTAGGTTCAGGCTCCTCCTCCACAGGTTGTCATTCACCCCTTGCAAATTCTAGTGCAAGGCCCATCTGGAGAGAGGGAGCTAGTGCCAATGCCAATGCAAATAGTGACTTGTTGTTGTACGCATGACTTAATATGGATTTCATTTCCCAAGTAGATCTCTGAGTTCTCCTTTGTAGTGTTCTTTTGTTTCCTCTTTTCTCTTTCTTATGTCTTGTGTTCCAATAGTTTATTTTAATATTCTTCTATTCTTCCATTGCTACATCCACTTCTAATAGAAATGTGTATGCCACTCTATAAATGTGTATTGCACTTTCTCTCATGAGGATCGTCATCTATATTGTTGTCTTGTTACCAACTAAGTGCACGATCTTGTGATATTCTAAGCACACACTATCTAGGTTCAAGAGAAGAGCTTGCTAACGAGCTGCTAACTAGAGAAGATAGTGGCCCAAGTCTCACTAAACCCAATTGAGCATGAACAAATCCCTTTCCAATAAATTTGGATTTGACCCATTATGGACCCTTCTCCTTAGAGGGTATTTTTTCATGAAAAACATAAAAAACAATAGCAACAACTTAAAATAGTCAAGATTTGCTAGGTACGTTTGTGAGGATGATTTGTCACCTACGTTTGTGAGGATGATTTGTCACCTAGAATGACTATTTGATTGGATGCTTTGGGCTTAAAGAGGATATATTTGTTATTACAAAAAATCCTAAATTGCCCCATCAATTCTTAAAATGAAATTAATTTTTAGAAGAAATGTGGGATTATAAGAAATTAACTAGGTACCTTTATAGCTATTTAGGTTTTGGTACTCCTTGACGTCAAATAAAGTGGACTATAACATATATACCCTTAGAAACCAACCTATTTTTCGAGCTTTGATCTCTTTCATGTTTTCCATAACAATATCTTGGTATTTTGAACCTCAATTAGTCTTGATTATAGGTGAGATGGGCAATGTGTCCTTAACCTATAACCTAATTTGGAATAATTACAGTAATTTCAACAAACCTATGTATGTGAGAAAATGCACAAGTCTAACTTTACCAACATGGAATGCAACATCTTGATATAAGTTTAATATACATCTTTTGAGACTAGTTATGTTGAAGTTTTCCAAGAGCTAGACTTAGTGCGTTGATGCTTATCATAGGACATTGCCCTTATTCAAAAGAGGATCCTTTTCATCTATTTTTGCAATGCACATACATTAGAAACGTGTGGAAGAAAATGTACAAATGGCATAGTACAATCGGTTCCTAATTTCCATAAGTATTGAGCTAGGTCACATGGTGCTAAATGTTAAATTATTTACTAATATAGTTACCTTTATAGGGCTTGATGCATCACCAAATAATCATAAGAGGAGTAAGGAGAATATTTTTGCTAGGTCACATGGTGCTAAATGTTAAAATATTGATCAATATAGTTACCTTTATAAGGCTTGGTGCACCACCAAATAATCATTAGAGGAGTAAGGAGAATAATTTTGCAGAATTTTGTATTTAAAAGGGATGAGAAGAAATATTGTATTATTGAGTGACTACTTAATTTAAGCATAATTTGTTTAGTGACCATTTTCCACAAACTATTTGTAAATTTTCCTAAAGCATATATTCTTGATATGGCTAATTGTAAGTCCCTAGTATGAATTGTGGAAAAACCTAATTCCCTAGTTATGTGGCCTATGATTCCCTCCTATGCTATGTGGGAAACATGATTCCCTAGCTTTATGACCTACAAATCCCCAAAATTTTCTTATTATATATAAGGAATGCATACATGCATGTCTAGGATTCCCTGCGCAGGGAATGTAGTTTCCTAGTTATGCATATACTTACCTAGGAAAAATTAGAGAATTTCCTACATTTCAAGAGTTTTCCTCTGTAGAAACTCCTCAAAAGCTACTTGTGACATAGTCGGTGTGTGACCAGATAGCTTGTTTCTTTTGTGAAGAGTTGCATACTCATCATCCAAATCAATGTGGATGTGGCATGGACATTTACAATTATCCATGCTTGTAATCGAGTTACCAAGAGGTGATCGAAGATTGCAATGGAAGTTGTTTGAGGAGACAAGAGATTATCCAACTACTTGTGCCAGCAAGGAGAGACACAATGTTTGAGGTGAGAGAGCCATTTAGAGGAAAGAGAAAAAGGTCTTCAAGAGAGAGAATATGATTTACACCAATTAATAATTGCCAAGTCTTTGGGCTTCTCCAAGTTCATGGAGTACCACCATTTTCAGAGTTACTCAATAAACTCCCTAAGGTTCTAACGCAAAGTTAAAAATTTATCAAATAAACCAACCACACTTTATTAAACTTGACTATATACTTGTACAAGTTAAAATTTACTTAGGTGTGGCTTGACTCTAAACCAACGAATTACGCATATAGCTTGGTATGGGCACGTCAAGAAAATATAGAACGCAGTGCTCGGGTGGAGCAGTTATATCGTGCATGCTGTTATCCGATAGAATTAGCAGCGGCAGGCAGGAGGCAGCGGGATGTCGTCGTCCAGCAGCAGCGCCCCAACAAAGAAGCCAAGTAAGTTGCTTCCGCGATGTTTACATATCGCATTAAATGTCAACGGTAGTATATTGGTGATTTGCTGAGAAATTAAGCAGACCGTGCATGGCAGGCGCTGATGGGGGTATTCAGCACGATCATGAAGGGGGCCATCGTGAGGGATATCTTGCGCCGCCAGGGAGTAGCGAGACGACATCAGGGAACGTTGAGGGGCAAGATAGGGGAGGTGATGGGGGATCGTACGAAAAGGATAATAATATTCGTGAATCAAAAGGGGGAGGAGGAGATGAGTCGGGGGAACAGGCGGAGCATCAGCAAGAAGCCGATATTCATGAGGCCGGGGGCTCGGCCGGTTTCTTGGAGGTGACGCTGATATCGGCGCAGGGCCTCAAGGACGTGCGCATGTTCGGGAACATGAGCCCCTATGCGGTGGTGTGGATTGACCCCGACCGCAAGCACCGCACGCGCGTGGCCCCCAGCGCGGGCTCTTCGCCTGTGTGGGACCACCACCTGCGCCTGCCCCTCCCGGACGCCGACACGTGCCAACCCCCGAATCTGTGCATCCAGGTGTACAACCACGGCGCCGTCTCGGACACCCTGGTGGGCAGCGCCCACATCGCGCTCTCTGAGGCCACGCGCAACCTCAGCTGCGACCGCCCCGAGTACATGGCCTGCCAGCTGGTGCGCCCCTCCGGCCGCATCCAGGGCCTCGTCAACCTGTCACTGCGCCTCTCCCTGCAGCACCGCCCGCCCCCCGGCCGCAACTCCTGGTTTTTCCCCACCCTCGCCGCCGTCGATCACGACCCCCGCCACGCCACCGACACCTGCCGGTCGACCTTCGCCCCCGACTACCTCGACCAGCTCGCCCCAGACTGCGCCGGCTGTTCTGAGGGCGCCCCCACCACCCCCAGCTCCTCCTCCTCCTCCGCCTCCGACCTGCCCACATACTCCCTTGCTCCGATGACCGGCGTCGCCGCTCCTGCCGCCCCAGCCGCCAGTAACCCCAGAGCCCTCATCGACAGCAGCTTCGACACCCTCGCCCTCTCCGTTGGCAACCGTGACATCTCCCAGCTTCCCAACGTTCTCCTCACGGGCCAGAACCCCACCGTGGCTGCTCTCATGGGCATGTCCATCTCTCAGCTGGCCCCCTCCCCTAACCATGGTGCTCCTTCCATGCAGTGCAATCAGTCTTCCTATTCCAGCAACCCTTCTTCCGGTCCAAACTCGTGAAAAAGCAAGTCCATGTTTGGTGCTATGAAACTCGAGTTTTACCAAAGGCCTCTTGATACTATCACGATCGCCCTGATACCTTACCTTACCTTACTAATCACTTAATGAAACAGAAGCACACAAGGAGTGAGGAGTGAGCTATACTGAGTGGACCCTGGATCACTTCCAGTAAGTCGATCCTATGTATTTGTAGTAAGCGTGGCGTTATATGGCAACGTAACAACGAAGCACGCGAAGAAGTCTCGGTTCTCGCTTTAAACTTCCATCATATATGAAGTTCGTGTTCCTTCGCTATTAAGCGGATTGCATTTATGAAAATCCTCATGTTCTATGCAAACCTGATCCATAAAATTCGTTATATACTCCATGTAAACTTGACGATCGGAAATATAAACATTCCCCATAAACAAAACTGACTACCCGTCTCTAATTTCAATATAACGAATTACATATCTTAGGCTTCAATAAGTTTCTCTGACGAACAAGAATAAGCTACAACACACGGACCTCTCTTGAGCTCTTGTTTTCTATGCATCCATGGCCTGAGTTTTCATAATCACTATCCCTTAGAGCACTACAAACTTTGAGTTATTGTGACAACTTGTCTTGTATATTGCTCCTTGTGCTTGCTCATGTAATCATGTCTTTTGCATGGACTTCTATTACCTTGCTTTCTTACTCACATAGCCATTGAAATTGCACTCTCATTCTCAAACGTAAAAGTTTGATATAAGAATGTGATCAAGAGATATGCCAAAATGAGTAAGTAGGATATTTCTTGTGGCTCCTCTCCAACTCTTCTTTTTGGTGGAGGATTTCTTTCCATGTAGGAGATAGTTGACATGGTTAAGCTATCAAAAGTAATGTACATCTGACTAGCAATCAACATGGTGACTAGAAAAGATTCAAGAGTACTTCCACTTATCCTTGACAATGTACATCAAAAAGCCAGTCTTTGCAATTCGTTCAGATGCATCTCCCATTCAGTCTATTTTCTTGGGTGAATCTTGTAAAACAATTAGCTATAAAGGAGGTCCAAAATGTAAAAATTGTCTATAATTGATGTAAAAAAGTACTCTTTATCAACAAACATGGCTATACATCAATTTTTTTAAAAGGTACTTAATTGCTAAAGTTTAAACATAAAGAGGGATGGAAAATGTGTATTTTCTTAACTTTCATATGCATTTTGCAAGTTTGAGTCTTAAAGTTTGTTTAAAACTTAATTTTTGACATAATCATGGTTATAGGATAGTTAAGACTTAAATTATGTATGCAGAGTACTAGGGACCTAATCAAGTAGAAAACTTAGACATACAAAGCTTTTTGTTCTAGAATAGTGCTCATAATAGTTTTTGCATTATGATGCACCCTTCTAGATACTAGAGGAAGGTGTTTGGGGAAAATACAAGGCTTGCCATTGTTTGCATGCATGTTGCAGTTTATCTTGATACGACCTCTCCCACATGGTTTTGAGCAGCTCTAAAATTGTATCCATTGAAACTTATACAATCTTTAGAAGTGTTGGTAGATGATGTATCAAGCCAAATTAATGACTTCAAGATCAAATAACGCAATATACTTTGTAGCTACAAGTATACGTGAAACTTGAATAGAGAAAAGTGATCCCATCATGAAATCTGCCTCTATGCCATCAAAGTTGGTGATCTCACTTGTGGTTAAAGGGGTGAAATTAGAAGTATAAAGGCAACCAATTTAGCAAGAGGTGTATCATGCCTCCTAGTAGACCATTGATTTTTTGTTTCTTTAACCCCAATGTAGAGAGGTTAACTCAAATCACATGATGAAGACATTAGCCTTGGCCTTTGATTTAGATTAAGGTATTTCACCTAAATATTATTGGGATGCCTTTGAATTACTTTAGGTGGAGGTAAAACAAGCCAAACATCAAAAGAAGACGAAACCTAAAAAGAAGGGCAAGAAACATGAGATATCACTTTTGAAATGAGGGAGGAGTTGATATGAGGACATAATTTGAAATGACAAATGCCAATAGAAACTTGGAAGAGGGTATATTACAATGCAAAAGATATGGAAATTTTTATATTGATCACACTTTTAACATTAATTTGGAGTGATGAAAAACCACTTTGAGTACCCTTGAAATATGTAGGTTATCTTCACTTGTTTGAAGTAAATCTAGAAGAGATCAACTACTTTCAAAAGATGAGATGGAATTGGAGCATGTGCACGAATATCAATATTTGGTCTAATAGGTGAGCATACCATCAAGGTAGCAAAGAGATTCATCCATTTCAAACAACATATCCACATACGCTACTATTGAAGATCGTTTTGTGTATCTATACATATAAGCACCCAACATATAAGCCTTCCAAATGGTCAGTTCTTCTCAAGATTATGACCCAACATATAAGCACTATAGTATAAGAACTATCCACTTCTTTAACCTTTGAATCTTAAAACAAAGCCAAAAATCCTAATTGCAACATACTTTTCAATAAGTATAATTTTGTCCCTATTTAGATGTTTATGGGAAAAGCCTAACAATCTAGAGAATGGCTTAAGAACATATAGCGGTATGGTTAGCTTAAAGTGCACAATCAAGCCCAAGCTCAGTCCTTGTGCCACTAGAACTATGTAAACAAGGCGATGTAATCACAAGGGCTTGTCGAGATAAGAATAGAGGCTAGGTCAACATATTCAATGCATTTAAGCTAATTATATAGCATAGACCGCACACTTTAAATATTTCACATAAACAACATAATAAGAAACAAATGGGGTGGAATTTCAAAATTGAGTTTAACTATATCTTTTTAAAATATTCATTAGCCAATATTGATGTTTAGATATTAGATATCATTGTGCAACATGTGCATACAACTTCTATAAATGTTATGTATATCTATAGATGGATGCATGTGTATAAATCTACAACTTCAAGATGTATGTGTGTATGATGTATATAGCTATACATATATACATACAAGGGTTTATATATATATACATGTATTTATGTCATGCATGTATTGAGTAGTAAATAAGGTTCAAAAAGATCTTAAGTCATAGGTAGGCTTTAAATAGGCATTTTAAATGTTCAAATGGGATTTGCAACAAGAGGAGTACATATAGGATTCTAACACACACACACATAGACTAAAGCAACCCAAAACACTAATGCAATAAGCATAGAGAGAGAGAGAGAGAGAGAGAGAGAGAGAGAGAGGGAGGGAGGGAGGGAGGGAGGGAGGGAGGGAGGGAGGGAGGAGGAAGAGGAGGAGGAGGAGGAGGAGGAGGAGGAGGAGGGGGGGCATAGCTTATTTAACATATGCATGGGACTAGAAATGACCCATATAACAATGAGAGACAGAGAGAGAGAGAGAGAGAGAGAGAGAGAGAGAGAGAGAGAGAGAGAGGAGAGCTTATTTAACATATGCAGGGGACCAAAAATGACCCGCATGACACACACACACACACACACACACACACACACACACACACACACACACACACACAGATGGTGAGGTCCTTATGATGACAAAAGGATAGGAGCAACAAATTTACCTATAGTCAATGTGGATACTAACTCAAAGATCTAGTTGATCCATGGTGATTGTATAGAATCATGGAAATAGTAGATCACTATGTATAACTATGCATGTGCACACACACCCACACACATGCACAAAGTAAACTCGACACATTAGATCATTGTGCACAACAATAAATATGCATGCATACATGCAAGCTTTATATTTATATATGTATATGTATGTGCATATATGTGCATGCATATGCATATACATGTATTTATGTCCATAATTCTATAAGTTGAAGATATATGTGTGAATGATGTATATGTATATATATGTGCATATACATGCATGCATGTCCATAGGTTCTATAATTGAAGATATATATGTGAATGATGTATATTCACTACAAGATATAGACCTTATAGCGACGTTTAAAGCGACGAAAATACAATCAACAAAATTTGCCCCCGTCGTCGCAAAAAGCGTCGTTATTGACGACGCCATGGAATCGTTGCTATTTACGTCGCAAATGTGACGCATATAGCGACGTACATAGCGACGGTTACAGACAATTTGCGACGCTGATAGCGACGACAATAGCGACGCGTGCAGTAAATTTGCGACGCAAATAGCGACGGTAACAGAGAAAAAAAAAAATTGTGGCAGGGCAACAAGCTGCCCTGCCACATATAGCACTGTGTGCTGTATGAGAGCCATACAAAATAGTTTCTGCACTGCTGCATACAAAGCGTTTGCAAACAAAAAGAATGTATACTGAAATCATAAAACTGATAGATGATTTAAATACATGATATCGCATAAAATGCGATTGGTACAATCATAAAACAATATCACTAATACATAGAAAATGTCTACATAGATCGGGCGACTAAAAACTAAAGGTATGTGAGCTCTAAGGATCCAAGGGCGAGCTACAAATCGTCGTCCCCCGAAAGCTCTTCCCGCTGTAAAGGAGCATCAAACGGATTCTGCAGAAAAAGAAACAACATATCAATCCACCATACAATAATGCATTCAAATATCTCATGGTAACTACGGACAAGAAAGATGAGTGACTTACTGGGCCGCCGCGTCTATAGAATCGGTCGATCAATGATCTGAGACCGTGCCTCTCTGCATATCGAGTCTCAAGGCCTTGCGGATCGCGATTTGTAATGGAGTGCTGCAAAGAAAACAAAATGCTAACTGTTAGAAACATGATTGTCAGTACAAAGAATATCTCAAAAAAACAAATAAGCAAAACAAAAGAGAAACTTACAAAGTCCTCCAAATATGTCCTGTGGCCGCCACTCCCAAGATGATGTACCGATCCGGCCTCGATTCGTGCCCTCGCCGCCTCCCGCTGCTGACTCCAACGTCCTGGCAAATTTGTAGCCTCCTCCCTCAGTCGGCGCCAGTTGTCTGCATCTAACCACTCGGGCTTTGGAGCCCCACTCTTGATTGCCTTGTGTGCGTCGGATCATCTATGTGACATGTATGCACGCATGCAATCCGTCATCCAGCCCTTAGAGAATCTATCCACTGCGGCTGGCACCGGGAACTCCTCGTACAAGGATGCTACTATGTACTCCTTGCTCCCCTCCGGTATGTTCCTCCAATGATCCAGGACGTTGTGCCGAAAAACTTATTGGCACAACTCCCTCATGCGAGCCATCACCCTCCTCCCCTCATCATTCATGATGATGGCTCCTGACCTGCCATCCACTAGGTATCCATAATCCCTAGGAGTGTGCCTTGTATGGGCCCTCTCCCATCTCTGTCCACGCTCCTAGGCATATCCAGGAGACCCCTGAACATCCGGTGTACCGACGGGGGTACCCTCTCCCGGAGTGCCACTCAAAGGGGTGCCACCAGAGGGGTGCCACCAAAAGGGGTGCCACCAAAAGGCGTGACATCTGCCGACGGCTGCGCAAAAGCCAGAGTAACTGGAGTGGACGTCCCCACAGGTGTGACAAATCCTGGAGGTGACTGAGCTCCAGCTGACCGACGAGACGAAGACACCGCGTCCGTGTCTCCACAGCAGCACCCCCCTGATCCTCCTGCAGTCGCAGTCCCTCCCTCTGGCCCAAGTCGCGAGCGTCGAGATCGTCTGCTCGAAGCTGAAGCATCTGATCGCGCTGAAGCTGATCTAGCAGAGCGCCCTGACGAAGAACGAGCTAGCTCCTGATCTGCTATCTCTCTGAATCTCGCGAGCTGATCTGGAGACATACGTGCCATCATCTCCTGAAACTCCTCATCGCTCATCCCTCGACTCATCCTGAAAATGTCGATACCTGCACAGATAAAAAATAATGTTAGAATAATCAATTTAAACTATACAAAGCACATTAATATAAATCATTTTTGAAAAATCTCTCTTAAAATGCATATCTTATCTACCTTTATGGAAGATCTAAACAACGAATTGAGTAATACAATTCTCCAAGAATGAAGTATTCTATGGTCCCATGTTAATCTCTTGACACAACTCTGCATACACTGGAAGGTCGATAGACATGTCACCACAAAAGAACGAGTCTGCCTCGTTCTCAAAAAATTCTACGACTTCTGTATTTCCATCATTGTTAGCCGATGCGGGCTCCAAGCTCAAGGTGGCCTCACATTGTAAGAAGTCGAGCGCACTGTAAGAAGTCAAGCGCAGACCGAATGGGTTCACACCATCCATGGCCACACACTGTAAGAAGTCGAGAGCAGACCGAATGGGTTCACACCATCCATGGCGAGACCAAGCCGAAGATTCCTTGGCTCTCGCGCAAAGCCTGGGAAGGTAGAGTCAATGTGGCTCCATGCACGCGAATCTGCTGATATTCGCTGCACTCCATCCGTGGACCTATTCTGCACATGCCACATTGTCAAGCTTGCCATGGCAGACGTGCGAAACATGTGGTTTATGCGGGAGATGAGCGGAAAGTGTCTGAGGACTTTTTAAGGGATGGTCTGCCCTTGCAAGTCCTGTCGATACCTGTGAGCACCACACTTTGGACATGTCTCCATAGTCTCGTATTCATCTCGAAACAATATGCAGTCGTTGATACATGCATGGATGTTATTGTAGTCCATGCCAAGCTTCTGTAAAACATGTCGTGCATCATCACGAGACTTAGGCATGGTGTTTGCATGTGGCAATATATGATATTTCAATAACCTAAAAAAATCATAAAACACCTTGAAAAATCCATCCATGTTTGCAATAATACTGTTTTAAAAAAAAACAATGAAGTCTGTGTGCAAGGTACCTGAATAACTCAGTCACACTCGTATCGCTCCAACCGTATTTTGCTTGCACACTTAAGAGTGCAAGCAATGTCTTCAACCGAGATACTCGGCACCCATCATATAATGGTATGGATGCTTCCTCTCTAAGCGGGTCAGATGTCTCAACATCCATGGGAATCAATGCATCGATCATTGCCTCCATCTCAGGCTCCAAGATTGTAGGCAAGTCGGGAAGGTTGTCTGTCTCCTCTGGCATTGACGATATAGATGGGCCTTGCAAGTGGTCGATTGGCTCCTGCAATCCATCCATCGCATGTCCACGAACTCTTCTAATTGGCCGCAAAGGATGCACTCCCCCTTGGGTCGAGACATCACCCCCCTGGATACAAAATTTGCCAACAAGACCCAATCTTATTGTGTATGGTTTTCAATTAGCTTGAGAGTACAATGCATGAAAAATGCTAACTTCAAATTACTGTTTGCTGAAAATCTGCAATCGCCTGATCAATGATCTCAGATTGAAACTCGCCAAATCATCATACGTGTTCTATAGACAATCGGCGTTTTCGTCTAATTGCCAACTTGCATTGAGAGCAAGGACATGGGACACGCTGATTAAGATACGACTCGCGGTCTTGAACAATAGGACCTTCTTCGTTTGCCATCTTATCTACATTACATCAAACGAGGCTTAAATGGATAGCTTTATGGAGATGTACGTCAAGTTGCAAGTTGACCATAAACCTTGCATTGTATTTAGTAGTCGAGAGATTTTTCGATGTTATATCTCGGCCTTGTATCATGCTCAACGATTTGTTTGTCCCGGTAGATAATTTTTTGTTATATCTCGGCTTTGAGTATAAGTAATCCATTTTAAAATTAATGCGCGCCATCTTTGAAATTTTATAACTATAGTAATAAAATTTATTTCAATCAATTCTACTCATAGTCATAAGACCTGAGAGAAATTATCATATACTCAATTTAAGGGTTTCTTCTTCTATAACAATAATTTTGGGTTCATTTTGATGAAGTACGTGGCCGTATGCAAAGCAATTTGCATACCATTATCAATACGTATATTATCTTAAATTTCCTTCCCTTCCCTCTCCCTCTCTTTCTCTCCCTCTCCCTCTCTTCCTCTCTTTCTCTCACCCTCTCCCTCACCCTCTCGTTCTCTTTCTCTCCCTCTCTCATTTCCTCCCTCCCCCTCCCTCTCCCTCTCCCTCTCTCTTTCTCCCTCTCCCTCCCTCTTTCTCTCCCTCTCTCATTTCCTTCCCCTCCCTCTCCCTCTCCCTCTCCCTCTCTATCTCTCTTTCTCTCTCATTTCCTAAACAAGCAAAAAATAAAGTGATTTAAACATCCTCCAAGCAAAAGGGAGAGGGAGAGATACAATGCACTCTCCCTCTCTTTCTCTTTCTATCCCTCTCTCATTTCCTTCCCCTTCCTCTCCCTCTCACTCTCTTTCTCTCTCATTTCCTCTCCTAAACAAGCAAAAAATAAAGTCCCCTCAAACATTAAACAAGCAAAAGGGAGAGGGAGGGAGAGAGAGAATGCACTCTCCCTCCTTCTCCCTCTCTTTCTCTTTCTCTCCCTCTCCTATTTCCTCCCCCTCCCTCTCCCTCTCCCTCTATTTCTCTTTCTCTTTCTTTATCTTTCTCTTTCTTTCCCTCTCCCTCTCCCTCTCCCTCTCTTTCTCTCTTTCTCCCTCTCCCTCTCTATCTCTCTTTCTCTCTCATTTCCTAAACAAGCAAAAAATAAAGTGATTTAAACATCCTCCAAGCAAAAGGGAGAGGGAGAGATACAATGCACTCTCCCTCTCTTTCTCTTTCTATCCCTCTCTCATTTCCTTCCCCTTCCTCTCCCTCTCACTCTCTTTCTCTCTCATTTCCTCTCCTAAACAAGCAAAAAATAAAGTCCCCTCAAACATTAAACAAGCAAAAGGGAGAGGGAGGGAGAGAGAGAATGCACTCTCCCTCCTTCTCCCTCTCTTTCTCTTTCTCTCCCTCTCCTATTTCCTCCCCCTCCCTCTCCCTCTCCCTCTATTTCTCTTTCTCTTTCTTTCCCTCTCCCTCTCCCTCTCCCTCTCTTTCTCTCTTACTCTCTCGTTTCCTCTCCTAAACAAGCAAAGAAAAAAGTAATTTAAATATTATACAAGCAAAAGGGAGAGAGAGAGAGAATGCACTCTCCCTCTCTTTCTCTCCCTCTCCCTCTCTTTCTCTCCCTCTCTCTCCCTCTCCCTCTCCTTCTCTTTCTGTTCCTCTCCTAAACAAACAAAAGAGAACTATTTAAACCTTCAACAAGTAAAAGAAAGAGAGAGGGAGACTCACCAATGAGATATGGCGAGCGTGGGCGGCTTCTCTTTGCAACGAGGGCTCCTCCTCTCCTTCGCGAACAACGACGGTGGCGGTGGCGGCGGCGGCGGCGGCAGCAAGTCTCTTCCTCCTCTTCTCTCACAAAGCCTTGGCTCTCTCCCTCGCTCTCTCCCTCGCTCTCGCTCTCAAAAGGCGAAGAAAAGAAAATGAAAACGGCGCTCTGGTTTCGGCCGCGCTTTTTTTCCCTGCGGCATTGCAATTGGCGTCGCTATTTGCGACGCAAATAGCGACGCATATAGCGACGCCAATTGTGACGCCAATAGCGACGCCTATAGCGACGCCGATATCCGCCGTCGCTAATCGGCGTCGCTATTGCCCCATTCCCTTGTAGTGATTGCCATGCATGATATAAAGCGGCCATGTATAGTTTTGTTTGTATGCATGTATTTTTGTCATGTACTATTATGTAGTGAATAGCATGCAAAAGAACTTACAAAATATGTCCAAGTGAATGTATGAAAGTTTTATGATAGATACAAAAGGGGTTTTTTATATCAAAGGCTTTGCAAAAAGATGACATGTGCATAAGATTGAATGCTTTGTTTTTTTGAAAGGGGAAAAGTAGTTGAGATAAGGAGAGTTATACAAACCCATAAAAAAAACTAGAGCTGCCCTAGGGCAGGTCAAGAAAGGAACTTCTATAAAAAAACATGGAAGCATTAACAACTTTAAAATTTTCAAGTTTTGTGAGAAACTATTTACTATAAATGAAAAGGTAACAACTAGATCAGAACCATTACTATGAAGTGTCTTATCACATTATGGTAACATTATCATTCAAACTCACCATTCTACATTCTCCCTTTAAGATACTTTTTGAAATATTTTATTTAGAGGCCTTACACTAGCGACCATTTGATAACCATGTGACAATACAAGCCTCTCATATCTTGATTGTTACAATAGTGGAATTTACAATAAGAGAATACTCATGAAATGATATGATGCTTAATCCATGAATTTAGATTGTTGCCAAATGTTTTGCTTATCTACAAGGAACAAAAAAAGGATTGAACACTTTGCATTGAATGAAGCAAAGCACATAAGACAAATAATGTGTGCATAATAGGAAAGTCATGAGCCACAATTTCATCTTATTAATGCTATACATGCAAGCAATCTATGAATATCTATCATCATTGGGAGATCCAACCAAGAATTATAGGAACCATAAGCAAGAAAGTATAGATTGTTGGTATATAGGACACGACCTCAAAAGTGATCATAATCATTGATAAGCTGATGGACCCTCTTAAAGAGTTCCTACAAATGGATGTCTTGGTCATACTCATACCTTGCATCATAATAATCAAAACTTGTTTGCCAATTGCATGTACCTGTGCGATCCTAAATATAAGTCATTAGTGTGTGGTCCCTTCTATAGCAATAACCATGAATTAATCATTGTCGTTACTGAAATTTTGTTTCCCCAATATTAAAAATTACTCAACCACACTTTATGATTGAAACATAACATATTAACATCTTGTTCAATTATTTAAGTTATTATATTCAATTATTTAAATTGTTCTAGGCATGTGTGCACACACATAGAGAGAAATGACAATCATTGAATATCAAATAAATGTGCTCAATCAATTTTCAAGTTTAGAAATTGAAAGATCCATCAAATCTACTCAAGAATGGCAATGACCATAGTGGTTTGAATCCCACTAGTGTTATATGTGTGCAAATGCTTTCATTTTTTATGAATGCTCTCAGGATGCAAATAAAGACTATTGATTTTGCCCATAGTGCAGTCGAATGTAAAGTGAAACACCAAATCTCATGTTGTTGATGATTATTAAATCTTGGTTTTCCAAGCTTCTTCTCTCTCTCTCTTCTTTGTCTTTAGCTTCTTTTCTCTATGCTCCTTAGTTCCATTTCTCTTCTTCATCTTCATTTTGTTGTATAACTTGTTGGATGAGATTATTTAGGTGCTTGATACATGCCCTTATGGCCATCTCATCTTCAATCTTTTTTTCTTATACATGTACTCAACTAGATTATCCTATATTACATTGCAAGAAATTATCACATTGAGGTGCTTCATGCATGCTCTCATATGTTAATATTCATAGATCTTTTACCAATTTGTGTATCCAAAAAGTACCAAAGCTTGAATTGGTGTTTATAAGCATTCTTCCAATAATCAATGTGGAACAAAAAAGGGAGAACAATGGATTGAAATAAAAGGGATGAAAATTTTAGATCAAATTAATTGAACTATTCTAGGCTAAATAACCATGCAAGATAGCGAGACAATTGCTATGTGATCATGGGCAAGGTACGTTGCTACAATAATTCACTAATTCTTAATTATTTATGCTCTTAATGTTTTGTAAATTTCATATGCTAATCTCTAGGTTTACAGAAAATCCATAGCCTATCGTGTGCCGTTTCTTCAAGTGATGATTATGTTCTAACATAAGCAATAGTTATATCTTGAAAAGAAATAAGGTCATAATCAAGTATTAGTTTACATGCATGTGAAAATGGTTCAATATTGGATAGTGAAAGTTGGTAAAATGGATCTTTTATCCTTGATATAATTGTGATCAATCCAATTGACAACCTAATGGTCTTAGTAAATTTGGGCTATGGAGCAATAAATGGCGTGTATGATCTAATTAGCAAGGACATCGATGGAGATGGATACCTCAATCTCATTTCCACTTACAAGTCAACATCTTGGATCTACCACACGGTGTCATGGTTGTGCGGGACAATGTCTTGGATCTAATCATGCATCATGGGCCATGTGCAAATAGCCTATTCTTGGTTAGGAGGCGATGGGTATTGTGCATAAGCCATCTGTGGTTTTGGGGGGGTGGGGGGAGTGAGCGAGCACGAGCAATATGATTGTAGAAACAATTCAATAAATTGGTTGAATTTTGATGAATGCATATCTCAAATGTTGCAAAAGTTGTGAGATTTGAAATTGTATATTTGAAAACATAAGATATAATTTTTTTTAAATCTCATTTTTCTTATTTTATGTGGTAAGGAAAAGTATCGTTCAAAGTGATCACTATGGGGATAGGGCAGGCCCAAAAATTATCATTATTATAAACTAATACATATAAACTAATTGAAAATTGATTATTTAGGGACTTAAAGTATCGGCAATGCATTTTTCTAAATACACCATCTACTAGTGCTATACAAAATATGTTGCCAAATATGGAGTCAATTAGCATAGATATTTGTTGTTGAGACAAATTTTTAAATCAAATTTATCATCACAATTTTCTTTGCACTTTTGTTTATGTGCTTGTATTTGTTAATAGTTTATACCTAAATATTATTAATGATTGGCATCAAGTGAATTTTCTTTTGCTCAACATGTCATGGTTTATCACTCATTACTACTGGTCACTTTGTTTTCTTGCAACAATATAAACATTGATATCTAGTTCATTTTATGGACTAATCATATCAAAATGTATTTTATCATTCCACATCCTTAAGTGTTGTAAAAAATAATTGATAAATACCATACATTTAATTGAATGTTTTTTTACACTACTCATTGTTCTTTGAAATATACTTGTTTTTAAAAGTAATTTATATGCTAAGGCCTTTTGTACATAAAGAATATTAATAAATGGCACCAAGTGCATTAGCTCATAGTTCGTTATTCATTAGTCTTACTTACTTTGTTTTCTTGCAGTGATCTAAACATTGATATTGAGTTCATTCTATGGATTAAAATTTTATTTTACCATTTTGAGTTAAACAACATTCTTACAATGATGTAAACATTCATTATATGGGTTAAACAACATATATTGAGTGTAAAAAATAACTAATCAGTACTACTGTTAACCCGTACTTACTAGATGGCCCCAAAGATCTAGGACTTAATCCCAATTTCAACCTTGCAAGGTTGAGTGTAGGACTTAGTCCTAGACTTAGTCTGTTAAGCCTCGGTCTAGGGTTAATTCCTAGGCTTGAAGCCTAAGTGCAAAACTTATTCTTAGACACAGCTTTCAACCTTAACTTAGCCTGAGTCTTGGTGTAACTCCTAGGCTTGAAGCTTGAGCATATGACATAGTCTTCAACATAACTTTCAACTTTCCCACTGGGATAATTATGTACAAAAAGTATAGACCTAAACAAATCCAAAACCTTTAAACAAAATGAAAATTATAGTAGAATAACCAAATTTTCCATTGCACCTTAGTCCTAGTTGCAAGTCCAAGTCTTGAAGCTTGAGTCTAGGATCTAATCTCAAATATAATCTTGACTCGAAGATTGTTAAGTCTTAAACTATATATGTAGACTATGGACCTTTTCAAATAGCAAACTTTGGAAATAAAAAGTTGGTTGTGCTAGAATGGTATTCACAAATTGGTTTTTTCACTATGATGTGCCCCAATAGATGCTAAAGGAAAGTGTTTGGGGGAAATACAAGGCTTGCCATTGTTTACATGCTTGATATAGCTTACCTTGATAAGAGCTCTCCCTTATGGTATTGAGGAGCCCTAAATTTCTATCTTTAAAACTTGTACCAGCTTTAGAAGGCAAGTTAAAAATGATACATGGCATTAATGTTTGTTAGAATGCTTTCTTTTTTGGATGTATTGTTGGAAATTGATGAATTTCTTTGCTACCCTGATGGTGTCCCAACCTAGTAGATCCAATATTGTTAATCATGCACATGCTCCAATTCCATCTCATCTTCTCAAAGTATTCTTTCTAGATTGGATGGCATTAGTTTCAAAAAGTGGAGATCATCTACATAGTTCCAAGCTATTTAAGGTGGTTCCTCCTCACATTTCTCCACAAAAGTATCAAAATTGCGATCAATATTAGATTTGTAGTATGCCTTAGTTTACTATATTCTCAAATAAGTTTTTATCAACATTTTCCATATAAGATCTTATTGTCTTCTCATCCATTATTAATAACTCGAAGATTTCTTTTTTCTTTTTTTCTTTCTGAGAGGACTTAAGTGGATATGTATGAAGAGAATGAGAAAAATGTATTTACATGAAGAATTTTAATATTGGAATCTTTAACTAGTAGTAAAACAAACAACTTGATTTGTCCATAGTACAACAAAAAATTGTCTAGGTAGTCCATTACATAATCTCTTAGCCATTACAAAAATTACAAGGATAAAATCCATAACATAGATTAGCACTACAATATATCCTATAGTGACATTTCTCAGGATGCAATTAGTTGTGAACCTTTTTTCCTATTGTCCTATAATCATAGCTATTAGTGTTGCCATAGAACAAGTGCTATTAGC
Organism: Lygodium microphyllum; assembly: GCF_053477565.2. Classification (NCBI taxonomy): domain Eukaryota; kingdom Viridiplantae; phylum Streptophyta; class Polypodiopsida; order Schizaeales; family Lygodiaceae; genus Lygodium; species Lygodium microphyllum. The sequence goes on along the minus strand of NC_141137.1, from coordinate 128,578,774 downwards.
AATGCTAATATGATGATGCTTTTAGTAGTGCTAATAGCGACTATTGTAGGGAAAAAATAGCAATGCTCTGTAGCCCTACCACCCTTCTAGCCACATGAGGTTGAGAATTACATCTTGCCATTATATTTAAAGAGTCGATATTAGTTAATGGATTATTGCAACCACTTGAACAAAAATAGATACTTATTAATTGAATTTTTCAAAGCGTACACATATCCACTATTAGTAGCATGCACTATAACACATTGGACATATAATGACATTTTTAGCAATGCAATTAGTGTATGCAAAAAATCCCTTCTTGTCATAAAAATAATCGCTATAGGTGTCACGATAAACCCATTGCCATTAGTATCGCTATATATTGATGATATTAGCAATGTTGTAACTACCACTTTTTTCATTATTATACAATGATGCTAATAGTGAAAATAATAGTAATGGATGCAGTAAAAAAAGCAATGGTTACATGAAAGCAAGATTGGGTAGCAAGGATTTGCAGTCTTGCCTCCCTCCTAGCCACATTGAGCTAAGAACCACATCATGCCACATTGGATTGAGGATCAAACTTATACATTGTTTGACATTTTGTAAGCACTTTCACAAAAATAATATTAATTGAATTTTGCAAAATGTACAAATATGATGAGGATAGGCTAGAACTATAATAAGCCATAGAGACTATAAATCTCACTCAATATAAGTCATATACAATGAATATGATAAGCATAATGATAAAAATTGGTGACAAAAAAAACAATGTTGTAGACAAGCAAGCTTTATATGGTGGGAAGGGCTAAGATAGAGCACAAGGAAAAAGAGTGCTCCAAGTAGTCACACTCCAACAATCTACAAGATCTACTACAACTAATCACCAAGATCTGAGAGCTCATCTCAATATACTGGATCTTTTAATAACCAAATATTATTCTAAATATAGGTGAGACATAATGAGAGCTATAAATTTGCTATAATGGATAGAGCTTGTCAATGAGAACATTCAAACCATACTTCTCTATATGTGTTGTTTCTAGTGCATAGTGGGATCACAATATGTCATGGGGTCCAACACGAAAGAACATAAACTAATATTGTAACAATCATGTTAGTACTATGATCAATACAAAAAATAAATGCACAAAACTTACAAAATCCTCCAAGTAGGCTCTATGGCCATCTCTATCAAGGTGATGCCTAGCTCTTACATCTAGCCATGCCCTCATCACCTCCCTTTACTCCTAGCATCTTTGTGGAGAGAAAGTGGTCTCCTTCTTGAGTCTCCTCCAATCCTCCCTATCTATCCATTCAGGCATTCCCATGCCATAATTTGTTTCCTTGTGTACATCCAATTGCCTATGGGAGATATATGAGTGCATCAACTCCATCATCCATCCTGTGGAGAATCAATTAATAGGAGATAGTACGGCAAATTCCTCATGCAAGGATGCTATCACAAAGTCCTTGCTATTCTCTAGCACATTTTTCCATTTACCCAAGACATTATGCCAAATTACCTATTGGCATAACTTATACATGCATGTAATGAGCCTCTTCCCCTCATTGTGCCAAATTACCTATTGGCATAACTTATACATGCATATAATGAGCCTCTTCCCCTCATTGTTCATGAGCATAGCACTAGTGGCCTTGTCCACCAAGTAGGTGTAGCCTCATGGGAAAACTCTAGCATAGATCCTCTCTCTGGGGAGATTACCCAAGACATTATGCCAAATTACCTATTGGCATAACTTATACATGCATGTAATGAGCCTCTTCCCCTCATTGTTCATGAGCATAGCACTAGTGGCCTTGTCCACCAAGTAGGTGTAGCCTCATGGGAAAACTCTAGTATAGATCCTCTCTCCGGGGAGATTACCCAAGACATTATGCCAAATTACCTATTGGCATAACTTATACATGCATGTAATGAGCCTCTTCCCCTCATTGTTCATGAGCATAGCACTAGTGGCCTTGTCCACCAAGTAGGTGTAGCCTCATGGGAAAACTCTAGTATAGATCCTCTCTCTGGGGAGATCAGTCATAAATATATGTATATATCATGTGGGTTCAACATAAGGGATTTTAAACATATAATTTTTACACATTTTTTTACATACAAAAGGGTCCCATATAAAGGTGTTACTTACATATCGAATAGAAAAGGGATCTCTCCATCCTCATCCCCCTATATTGTCTCTCTTTCCTATGATGTGGTCCCAGAAAAAGCTACCAACATTCTTTAAAATGTACATGGGATCCAAAATATAATTGATCTGCATATGAATCCAATATGGTAACTCGTAGAGAATGGAGTACCATCCCAATCAACTTAAAATTGACTCTTTAAGGACTATCTTCCACTCATACTTGATTTGTGCACTTATCCTTCTAGGAGGACACCTAAAGGAATCTTTCTCTCATGCCATGGGCCTTTGGTAGGAATGCTACATGTCGATGATAGACTATCTTCTTCATTGTCCTTGACTTTCAGGAATCCAACCTTGGTTTGCACTCAAGACATGCATGATAACCTGAAGTGACTAGCCCTACAACAAACATTGTCTATAATCAACTTGATCATGTGTTACTGTGTTTCCCGCAGCACAAAGGAGCGGAAAATGGAAGAAAAATGAAATAGCAAAAAGGCGCACGATAAAAGCAAAAAAAGGCGCCTTGACCGGTAAAATTTAAATGTTCGTGCACGACCCTCAAAAAGCCTCGGTGTCACCCCCAGACAACAAAAGAGTAAAAGGGCGCACCATTAAAATATGGGAGCGCCCCCAAATCTTTGTAAAAGAGCACCAAGCTCGCTCCTGTGCAAAGTGTACGCATTAGTTGGAAATAGGATAAATTAGAATGGTGGGAAATGGGAAAAAGAGCCTAGGCTATGGCCGGCCATGTAAAAAAGGGAAAAGGGGATGACCGCCCAAAAAGGATTTAGGGCTTTGTATATAAAGTTGAAAAGTGAATGAGAAGCTCATTCTTTGGTGTGTGGCAAAAAGAGTCTTCTTCTTCCTCTCTTCTTCTCTCCTTCTTGCTTGTGTGTGCTCTTGAGAGAGGGAGAGGGAGAGTGTGAGGGAGTGAGTGTGTGTGGGAGTGAGGGATCAAGAGGGTGAAGCTCTTCACCATCTCCTCTTCTCTTCTTCTCTTCTCTTCTCTTCTCTTCTCTTCTCTTGCGCGCATGGCTATGGAGGATGGAGCTTGGAGATGGAGGAGGCTTGAGGATGCTTGAGCTAGCATCAAGAATCATGGAGCTACCGGAGTGCAAGAGAGAGAAGGGTACTCGATCAAGTATCAAGGTAAGCTCACTACACTCGTAGGATCGACGGCGCATTGGCTAGGTGAGAGATAGCCATTAGAGCTCGCTTGGAACGCTTGAAACAATAAGCGATCCGTGGGTCTAGGTGGTTGAGCGAAAGCTCCCACATTTTGGTTCCGTTTGCCGAGACCAACGGATTCAAGCTCAAGCGCTTGCACGCTTCATATCGAGCATCGAAGTAGGGTATTCATCCCCGAAACGGAGCTTGAGATAGGTAGGAAGTTTGGGTGTTCTTGATCTTCAAAACAGGTAAGTATTTTGGAATATTCTGGTTGTTTGATGATTGGAAAACATGGAGAAATTAGTTCAGTTTTTTGCTTTCGATTTGTGTCGTGTTTAGAGTAGGTTAACAGTAGGAAATCACACCCGAGAGGCATAGGGTTTGCTGCTATAAAACAGGGAGAAAATCAGGGAAAACAGGGGGAAAATGGAGGAAATTGGCGTTTGAATGTGTGGGAATCGCAAGGAGAGTGATCGGTAACATCCGGGGAATGTCCAGCAGGGTTATAAGTTCTTGAAGGGCAAGGGAATCCTCATTTGCAACCAGCTGAGAGTGAGAGAGAGAGAGTGTGAGAGAGAGAGAGAGCTTGGGCGACCCGTTCGATCGATCAGGGCAAGGAGTGACGTTGTTATCGGCGATCCCCAGGTATATAGATCTCTCCCCCATCACTCCAACATCATTCCTGGTGAATCTTGTAGTCTATAATCATCGATGTCTTGAGATTTTGGACGAATTTGTGCTCGAAAGTGCATTCAAGCCGGTGGAATCGGACACCCGATTCAGCGTCCGATTCTCAGAATCCGACGTCCGATTTTGAGAATCAGATGCTCGGACAACCATCCGATCGGACCAACCCGTCCGACTTGGGCACTCGGACACTCGGACACTCGGACGAACCCCGTCCTATCGGACTACTTGTCCGATTGTCCGATCGAGGAAATCGGACTCCCGAATTAGGACACGTCAGCAATCGAACCACACGCCTGGTCCGATCGGACCACTTGTCCGATTTTTGAAAATCAGACACTTAACCCCCGTCCGATTCTCAGACTCGGATGGCTCAAACTCGGACCCACCTGGTCCGATTCCTAGAATCGGACCACTGGTAAATCGGACCGCTAGAATCAGACCACTAGAATCGGACTAGTGGTAAATCAAACCGCTAGAATCGGACCACAAGAATCGGATCACTGGTAAATCGGACGTCCGATTCCAAGAGTCGGACACACCTAAGAAAAAAAAAAGGGGGAAAAAACATCAAAAATTGACCCCCACGAGCGACTAGAAGCGCAACCCGCTCCAGGACAACATGTCGAATGCCTTGTAGGCAGTACCCGACGTAGGAGTCAAGACCAAGGGACAGGGGGACAGTGCTAGAGCACTCCCCAGTGACCTAACACATTGAGAACGGAAATCCAATCGGAGGACCTGTGATCGACCCCCCTAGTGAACGGCAAGAAGCAGCGCATACCCTAGAACCCGCTAGAACGGCCAAGACTTGAGCAACGAAGCTTATCAAGCCCGAAACAAGCGAGAGTGTGTAAGACGCCGAGGAATTGCTTGCGGCACTCACATTGAATTTCTGCACTTGAAGTACACTTAAGAAAGCTGAAAGCCTGATTGGGCACAAGTGCACGAGAAATGACACACTCACCGAGTGACCATAAATTGAGGTTTGTATTCAATAACCAAAGGAACTCACTCGGATAAACCACTCAAGGAACCCACTAATAGGAGAGGATCCAAGACATAGACAAACAATTGGAGCACAGGGCAGGACCAACCAAGGAGCGCCAACGACGAGGATCTGTCAAGTCTATTCACCCTGGTCGACAGCGTAGTGGAGCGCAAGAACTCAACCATGACTAAAGAGAGCTCCGACCATCGGTCTAGTAAGGAGCTTGATTTGAACATATTCCCAGATGCTATTCAGCAGCTGGTGAGCAGTTACGACGTGCACGCCCGATGCGAGCACCGCAGCAGGACAGCAGACGCAATCATTGCAAACCTAGAGGAGGAGAGAAGGCTAGCCCGCAAGGCATTGCAGGGAATGGCTGATTATAATAGGGATCAGCAGGCTAGGAGTCAAAGGCAAAGCAGGGAACTGCATGAGGTGCAGCGAGTGCTGAACTTGGCTGGCCAAAACCGAACGGACCATGAGAGAGCACTAGAGGGAGACTTGACATTGAGCGAGCTCCTCATGAAACGGCTGCTCGATAACACCGCAGTAGAACAGAGTGCCACCGCACTAGCGACGTCTCTGCTTATAGGATTAGGGGCAAACCAAGGCTCAAAGAGCCAGGCCAAAATACCCATTGTTGCCAAGCAACTCGATAATAAGTACCAACCTCATGACGATCCACACAGCTTTGTTGAGCAATTCGAGCAAGTCTGTGAAGCCAACGGCCTCAACAACCAGACTCAATGTTCACAAGCATTCGGGCTTTGCCTAGGCGACAAGGGTAGGACGTGGTTCACAAGCATTCGTCAAGAGATTCGCCGAACCCGGATACTCCGATAACCTGCTAGTACGCTTGATGAATATCAAGCAGAAAGAGAAGGAAGACATCCGTGACTACGTGACCCATGTGAGGAGTCTCTTTAAGAGAATCCCTCTAGGTGAGCGACTGACTGACAGAGCAGTTTCGACTGTATTCATCAGCGGAATTGGGAACGAGGAGTTATATAAGGCTTTGGCAGGCAATTCAAGCTTGCAGCGGGACATGGTGGCTAGAGTGTTTGAGGAAGCCATCAGAGTCGATGACCAGCTGAAAGAGCAGAGCTCTAGGAGCTCAAATCTAGGAGAACCCAACTTGCGAAGATCGGAGAGAATGTCAGCCTCTAGTGAGCGGTCAATCCCATCATCCCAAGATAAGGGGAAGGCCACCGAGAGAGACCAAGGCTTGGCTGAGGTCAAGATGGAATTAGCCAAGTTATAAGACATGTTGAGATGACCAACGCGCCCGCACGTCCAATGCGTGTATTGTGGCGGAAACCACTTGCCAGCCGAATGCCAAGACCCTAGGTCAAGACCTTGTGCTAACTGCGGTAGGTTCGGCCATGATGTCGCGCATTGTAGATTACCAAGAAGACTTCCATACTCGCAACCCTACAGCCAGCCTTACCTAGCGAACAGGCTGCAGCCATTCTTCGGAAGGGGATCCCCATTGGCTCTTCCTGCGCCTAACGATATGAAACCAGCCGCCCCTAGAATGGATATAAATCCTACAGGCATTCCTAGACCGCCTGGTCCTTACGTGACCCACCCACCAAGCGATGCTCCAGTACACTACGTGGAGGAGCCGAATGATGAAGAGACTTGCATATATCCTTACATCTCGCACGACGATGAAGGCAACGTGGTCCTCATGGATTATCGACCTGTGACAGTGATGGCGTTGGGACGAGGGTGAGGTAGAGGCCTAGGAGGGAAGCTGTAGGATCCGGTCACTTGTTGGACTTGTGGTCACCCCGGTCATGTCTCATCACGCTGCCCTGAAAGAGAGCAGCAAAACAGAGACAAGGCTCACCAAAGGTGTGCAGAGTGCGGAATCTCCCATCTCTTCATAGATTGCCCAAAGCGAAAGCCATTCTCTAGTTCAACCAACTTGCCATCTGTCCCACTGGACTGTTTGGTGTTGAAAACCCCGATGGGGAGACCACACCTATTCCATTGTGGGTTATGACCCGAGCCCAAATGAAGCAGGCTGGCATCTCTCTGCCAGGACCTAGCAATCTTAACGCAACCTCGATACGAAAGAAAAGCCGCAGGTAGAAAAAGAAGAGATCGAAAGCTAAGGTCGCACTAAAGACCGAGAGTGCTACGACTCTACCTGCGAGTAAGAAGGTTTCAGATGCGGAGGCAGAGACTTCAGCCCCTAAGAGAGCCGAAAAAGGAAGCGCTAAGGTAGGGGAATACCCGCATCCGAAACGACAATTAGAGGCCATAGAAAAGGAAGGAATGGGTAAGGGAGGCTCAACAGCATCTCAAAGACGCTGAGCCCATCATAGAGGATGAGATCAATGATCTCTCCAGCATAAGCATGCTGATATCACCGCCTCAACCTAAGTCAGCAGAAGCAACTGTACCACAAGCAGTGCCACTAAGACTAAGCCTAGACACGACACAGCCGCAGATCAGTCGCAGCCAATGGTACGGACAATCTAGGCTAAGGGAAGGACGAGTATCTAATGATCTTCTGACCACGCTAGTGACCACCCCTGTAACACTTAGCCTGGGAGATCTGCTTAAGCAGCACCCTACCCTATGGCAAGACCTTAAGCAGTGGGTCGAAGGATCACAAGAGCAAGTCACGGCAGACCCTCGAGACCAGGATGCAGAAACGCAATTGCCAAGTTTAGCGCTGCACTCCGTGCCTAGATCCTTGCACGTCAACGCCTTTTGGGAAGGCTCTGAGATGCACGCGGTCCTGCCGGTCCTAGCCTTGGGTGACATGACAAGAAAGGGAATCGTAGACACGAGAGCTGGGGTTAGTGTGCTTAGCCACACAGTGCTTCAGGCTTGGGGAAACCCGCCTGTCGAAGCTACTAGGTTTAATGTCACGCTAGCAAACGGCATGAGAGTGAAGCCATTCGGGGTACTGAAGAATTGGCCAGTGAAGATCGCGGGTGTCCAGTTCTCTGTCGACTTTATAGTCATAAAGGGAGTGGACTACGATATCCTATTAGGCCGACCCGATGCGCATCGCTAGAGTCATCGAAGATTGGGGTAACAGCTTGATCTTCCTTGGCAATAGAACGGACGCAGTAAGAATAGAGATGGACACTTGGAAGACCTCACCAGTCGACCTAGACGCCATCTCTGTTATGCTCAAAGGGAACACTCAGGTCAAGAAGCCCTGTGGACCCTTGACCAAGTATATCCCATGCCCAGAGGATGAGTGGGATTGGATGCACATTCTCGCTACAATCGACTTGCCATTCTCAGATCATGAGGCATATGAGCAGGCCATCAAAACGATCGGCAAGTCTAACGAAGCACTCTATGCACCAGTCTGTATGATGGCAGCAAGCCCCCATGGACGGCCTAAGCCTGTCACCTTCCACATACCTTCTAGCAAAAGGGAACTCCAGGGGATACTGGAATACCTAACAAACCAACTAGCTGGAAACCCAACTGCAAATTTCAAACCACTCTAGGATCTCTTAGAGGAATCCAAGTGGCAATGGATTAGGGTGCTTTATTTGAACCTCATGTATCACTAGGCCCTAGTTCTTGACCAACAACATGAGGCATATCAAGCCCTAGGAGACGACGAGCAATCGGGTGACAAGGATTCCAGAATACAAAGACTGCCAATCCTTCAGTGAAGAGAGCGAGGGTGAAATAGATACCATAGAATACGACACTGAAGGACGAGAAATTGAGCAGATACGAGCAGATGCCAAGCCGCATGGAAGACAAACCCCTAGAATAGAGTGACGAGTCATGCGCATGGAATGTAATCGCGCTTGGTTGGAATGCATAGGAGCCATAGACCAAGAGCAAGCAAGCCTAGCACAGCCAGGAATGACGTCAATACTTAGGACTGAATCACCATCTGAATTGCGGCCACCAGGGGAAACCACCTCTTCTAATGAAGATGGAGGGTTTGACTCTGAATCAGAAGTTACTTCGGACAGTGAGCCAGAGATCCCTAGGCCGCCCATGACCAGACGCACCAAGGAGGACCTACCCGTCCACCTGAGGCGCAGACGGTTAAGGCAAGAAAAGGCAAAGCACCCCGGGGATATACAATCAGAAGAATAGGGAAAGCCGCAGGACCTTCCTAAACACTTCACAAAATTCAAAAAAGGGGATAGGGTGGTAGTTCTGTTAGGTGCCAAACGTCAAGGGCAGAAGAGCGAACCAATCGAAGGACCAGTCAAAGTCAAGGAGGTAGACCTAGCCCTGGAAGGGAAAACACCTCGACCAGTGTTCATTGCCAATGACTTGACTGGCAAAGAAGAATTGAGTCTTGTCGCTCTCTCGCGGGAGTACATAGACGTGTTTTCCTGGTCCTTAGAGGAGCTACAGGGTGTAGATTTGAGTGTTGTGACTCACAACATACCCATGACGTCGGAAGCAGCGCCAATCAAGCAGCGACCGTACCCTATGAATCCAAAACACGCTCATGCTGTCAAAGAGGATATTGACAAGCTTATGAGAGTTGGATTCATTTACGAAATTGAGCACACGGACTGGATATCACCCATAGTCATTGTGATGAAGAAGAACGAAAAAATCCGACTGTGTGTCAATTACAAAAAAGTGAACGCTGCTACGAAGAGAGACAACTATCCATTGCCGTACACCGAGCACAGGCTTGAGAGGGTGGCAGGCAAGGAAGCCTACAATTTTCTGGATGGCTTCTCAGGGTACAACCAGGTGCAAGTGCATCCTGCAGTCAGGCATAAGACCGCCTTTGCCACAGAGTGGGGCATCTTTGCATACATAGTCATGCCCTTCGGGTTGACCAATGCCCCCGCCACTTTCCAACACCTCATATGCACCATCTTTAAGGACATGCTTCACAAGGAGTTAGAGGTCTTTGTCGACGACCTGTGTGTTCATTCGACCTGGATCGAACACCTAGACAAACTCCGCACAGTCTTTGAACGGTGCCGCTTATATCGTCTCTCCTTGAACCCCTTGAAGTGTCAATTTTGGGTAAAGCACGGATGCATCTTAGGACACATGGTGTCGAAGAACGGCATTGCCACTGACTTCTCGAAGGTCAGGGTTATTGTTGACCTCCCACCCCCAATTAATTACAAGGGAGTTCAATGCTTCTTAGGCCATATGGGATACTATCGATGGTTTGTACTAAACTACGCGCTGATTGCCAGATCATTGTACAAGCTGCTAATTGTCTTCGAGTGGACCGAGGCATGCCAATGGGCATACGAAGAATTGAAAAAGGCTCTAACAACAGCACCAATTCTACGAGCCCCAGATTGGATGATTACCTTCCACGTGCACATCGATGCTTCTAAGTTTGCGGTGGGGGCAGTGTTGTGCCAACCTGGTGAGCATAACTTAGACGACCTAGTGAGCTTTGCTAGCAGACAACTCACTGAGACGGAGATGAATTACTCGACAATGGAAAGGGAGGGATTGGCCATGGTGTTCACTGTGAAGAAATTTCGGCATTATCTATTGGCTACACCCTTCATCTTTTTCCTGGACAATTAGGACCTGCTCTATTTAGTGAACAAACCTTGTGCTACATGGCACATAGCTCGATGGCTCCTCCTGCTCCTAGAGTTTGACTTCTCCGTGGTGGTACGAAAGGGAAAACAGCATTACATGGCTGATCACATGTCCCGCATACCACAGGAGAAGCCACTGGACAAGGCATTGTTGATGAGTTACCTGACGCCCACTTATTCCACCTGTCTAGAGAGAGAGATCTATTTAAGGCCGATCTAATGCCATACTGGGCAGACGATATAGTCCAAGTGCTCGAGCACGGACTACCTGAGTGACCAATAGAAAAGGCACGACTTAGATGCTTGATCCTGAAGATCCAGTCCTATCAGCTAATTGTAGGCCAACTTTATAGGCTGGGGCAAGATGGATTGCTGCGTTGGTGCGTTTGTGAGCATGAGATGCATGATGTGCTCTCAGAGGCGCACAACGACATTGCGGGAGGACACTTTAGCGGATATACGACAGCATGAAAGGTGCTACAGTCTCAACTATGGTGGCCCACACTTTTCTGCGACGCCACGCGATTCGTCAAGCATTGTGACAAGTGTCAACGAACAAAAGTCCCGATTCATAAGGATCAAATGGAGTTGACCCCAATTATTGCTCGCCAACCCTTCGAAAAATGGGAAATTGACTTCATAGGACCCATCAGTCTTGCGGCGCAGTACTCACAAGCCAAGTACATCGTAGTGGCCACAGATTACCTCACGAAATGGGTAGATGCAAGAGCCACACGAAAAAACGACGCTAGGATGATTGTCAAGTTCTTATGGGAGCAAGTGATCTCGTGCTTCAGTTGCCCCATCGAACTAGTTAGCGACCAAGGCACACATTTCATCAACGAAGTGATAGCATATCTCCTATCCACCTTTCTCATCATCCATCGCAAACCCTCACCATACTACCCTCAAGCTAATGGCCAGCAGAATCAACTAACAAGATTCTTATCAATGTACTGACTAAAGTAGTCTCAGCCTCACGAAGTGACTGGGACAACAAGTTGATGGCAGCCTTGTGGGCCTACCGCACAGCTTATAAAACGGCTATCGGCCAAACCCCCTTTAGGCTGACCTATGGGACTGAGGCAATTCTACCGTTAGAATTCTTCGTTCCTAGCCTAAGAATAGCACTTCAAGAACGATGGGAAGGGAAGGAGGCATGGACGCAACGCCTGGTCAAGCTGGAACACCTATCAAAAACTCGTCTTCTAGCCACCCACGCGCTGATTTGTGAGAAAGCCCGACACAAAACTTGGTTCGACAAGCATGTCAAGCAATGCGGATTTGAACAGGGTGACTTAGTGCTCCTTTACTCAGTTAAAGGACATAAGCAAAAGATGAAATTCAGAGGTCTTGGACCCTTCAAGGTTCGTGCGATCAGCCGAACCGGCAATGTCGAGCTTGAGACACTAGACGGAGAGGGAATAGGCTTCTTCAATGGCAGTCGTGTTAAGAAGTACTACCCTCCCACTCACCCTTTGCATGAGCCACCAATGTTAGAACCGCCAATCAAAATATGAGCAGCTACAATCACTGAAATCAACGAAGATGCTAGGGAAGCCGTAGAACCCACTTACCTTCGTGTCACGGTCACTGCCAAGCAAACGTGCGCTTTCAATGCCTTGATCGACGAGGGAGCAGACTTCAATGTCTTAACCCACAATCATTGGATCCAACTTGGCAAACCACTACTTCAACCCACAACAGCCAAGCTAAACCCATATGGGGCTCAATCATACGCACTTCTCGGCAAGTGCAGAGTCGCCATTTCTATCGAGTCTGAGACTGTTCCAATGCTTTTTTACATATTGCCAAGCACTATAGGTGCAGGTACGGAGTCATTGCTGGGGCAAACCTTCAAAAAGTAGACTCACTGCAATATTGATTATGAGTCGCAGCGCATCCACCTAGCAATAGGCAATGTGTGCATTGTCACAGCTTTCAGCAAGGGCTGCGCGACATTATCACCGTCCGCAAAGCCACCGATTGAAACGTCCGTAGGCAAGACTAAGGAGGGGGGTAGTGCGTGGCTGTCATTCCCTGACTTCCATAAACCGCAGCCTGCAGCAACCAAAGCAAGGGCCCAACAGCCTCACTTTCAATGGGTGCCTAAACAGCCGCGAGAACCGCCTAGGACTAGACGCGCCTATCCTCATAAACCCCAGCACTGTAACCCCAAGAGGCCCAAATGCAATCATAGGAAGAGCTGTGTGATTAAGCAAAGATGGGTCCCTAAAGCCCTCTTGCATGCGCAAGGATACTATGAGGGAAATACCTCACTGTGGATCCCTAAGGCCCCTACGGCCAACGGCACTAGTCGTACACCACCCTCAAGCTTGATCAGCCCGTGTCCCTCAACACAGCCAAACCATAGGCCGCAGCGCTCTCCAGAGCCCCAACCATCCAACTCGTCTACGCTTCAGCCCAAGAGAGTCGCACAAACCTATCGGTCCAAGCAACAGCCCCATTGTCACAGGAGGCATCACCCGACTCAATCCGACTCCCCAAAGCAAAGCTGAATATAGCAGTCCATCTATTAAGGCTGACCCTAATCCACCCATGTTCCAAGCAGCCCAACCGCAAGCTCAAGGAAGCTTCCAACCGCCCCTCTTCGTGGTCAAAAACGCTTGTTCTACCAAACCTCAACCACTTGTCGGCCTTACGCCCTCCTATGAATAAAAATCCTTTCCGGTGCTACTGACCTTGCGAAGGACACCAAGGATGACATAGTGGAATACATTAAACGACTCGATGCCACCTTCGTATCGCTAGCCCTCAGCTATGACCGCTTGGACTTGGGTCTATTAGAAGAACCCTTTGCAACGGAAGTGCGCAATATGCCTTACTCTTGGGAGACTTTTGAATTCGCATTTGCAAAGGCTTGTCGCTCTGCTCTGCTGAGTTGCTCGGTAGCGAGGTCTCCAAAGAGCAAGCCATTAAACAACGTCTCATCGCGTCATACGATCCACGGACCACTTCTACTATCACTGACCAAGAGATCGCAAGGTTATCCCACCTTGCTGACACAGGATCACCTTTCTTGAGGCAGTGGTACGCTCTTAGGTTGCAATGGGAAGTTGACGGATGTTGCATAATGACCAACGCCGAGCCATCAAAATGGCAAAGTATGATCCCACTTACGTTGCGTCTACCTCGTATAGAGTGTTAACCACTCTTCGGGGCCGACCCATGGACGAGCATATCAAGGGGCATCCCTACCTTGACCGTCTCTTAACAGAGAAAGAGCTCCACATTGCAAGTCGGGTCGATTCTGGCGATCTTCTAACATATGTTTTGACATACATCACGCATGTCGATATCCACCCATTTGAATTAGACAGGGAGGCTCAGCTAGAGTATAGCCCCAACTTCTATGCTTGGCTCCTGCACAAATAGACCGACGCCCAACAGCATAATGAGCCGAATCAATGTACCTCTGATCGACAGCATGGCGGCACAATCGCTAGACGAGGTGAACCTTAATGGGTTCGTGAGGAGAACCATAGAGGCTTCATGAGGAGAACCATAGAGGCTTCGGCTAAGGCCCTAGCAACATGAGAAAGAGCCGCTGAAGGGGAGTCCCCATCATCCCGATCAACCCGCAAGGCATCATCCTCCAAAGCCGCAACCATAGGGTTTGGAGGTGTCCTTACGGCCATCATCCAAGAAGCACTAGGGCAAGGACGAGAAGAAGAAGACAAAAAGAAGGGAGGCAACGAAGGAAGTGACGAGTCACCGTCACAATCCCCACCCCACACAGAAGAGCAACGAAGGTCATCAAATGAAATAGAGACTGACGAAGATGAAGAGGGAGAGTCCCAGGGCAGCCCACAGAGGTACGTAGAACAATGAACCAAAGCCCTGCATGGAAAGAGAGAAGAGGAGCGCAAGAAGAAAGAAAAGGAGGATCTGGAGAGGGCTCAAAGGGAGTCAGTCAGGGATGAGGAGGAGAGAAAAAAGAAGACTGAAGAGGAGCTAAGAAGGAAGGAAAAGGAAGAAATAGCGCTGGCCACCCGTCGCTCCATTGTGGAGCAGCACAAAAGAGACGAGAAACGTGCAGAGAGCCCGCACCGAACAGAGGCACCTGGTTCCAGTACCAGTGTGCCAAAAATCACACCCCCGCCCCCAGCAAAAGGAAAAGGAAAAGAACCGATGATGCCAACTTCCCCCCTCTTCATACCTTCCATGCCAGCCACTCTTATCATGACAACACCCACTACCACTGCCACCCAAGGCCCCACCCCAAAAGTCGATGAGAGCAACATGCTCACTTGGCTACAATTCCTGGTGGAACGGGAGCTGGCAAGAGAAGCGGGCGTGGCCACCCTAGTATCAGGAGTCAAAAGGGTAGCCACGGCTGATCTGGAGTCGAGGCCGGAGCTAAAGAGGCAAAGAACAGAAGCCGCTGTCCCCACCACCATCATGTCCACCCCCCACCTTCAGCAGGCCAATACGACGAATATGTTAAGGAGCTGCTCTCGCAGCTAGAAAGGGCCAGGGAAGAAAGGAGAACAGCCATGGAGGAGCTGGCAATAGAACGAGAATCACGAGCCGCTCTCCAGCTGGAGAAAACAAAGTGGATAACAGAATACCAAAGGGAGATCACTGTGCTCAAGGAGGAAGCCAGCAATAAGGATGCAGAGGAATCAAAGGCCCTAAAGGAACGTGACGCTGCTTGGGAAGAAATGAGAAAAATCTTGATGGAGCATCTCAACGAGGAAAGGGAGACCAATGCTCACCTGTGGCGCAAGAACTATCAGCTCTCTGCAGTCAACCTAGAAGCACAAAGCTAGCTTGACAAGATCAGACAGGAGGCTGCAGAGCTGGACCAGTTAAGAGAAGAGCAGGTGCGAAGGATGCAGGTGAAGCTGGATCAGCTCAATGCACAGATCGTCGATGAAAGCCAAGAGCAGTCCCGCCTGCACCGCGAGCTCGAGGCCCAGCAGCAACAACTCATGGCTATGACTCTCCATTAGGGGGAGAGCCTGGAAGATATGGAGAAAAGAGCAAAAGAATGGGCTGATCACAATGAGGGGAGAATACGGGACTTGGCATGCCATCTGGCCAAAGCTGAAGGAGATAGGATGCTGAGAATCAAGCAGAGGTAGCCCAGCTCTCCATGATAGCCCAACAACACACCTTCCTCAATACACTACTCCACTCCACCAAACCAGAAGGAAACGAAGCCAATGATCAGTTGGGAGGCAAAAGAAGCTAACTATTGCACGCAGAGCTCTAACAACAGGCCTGCACATGCCACTGTAGCTAAGAGGCCCATTGCAGAGCTTGGAGGAGCAAAGAAGATATCTTACACAGGTAGGCCTGACGGCGCAGGAAATAGATGAACTCGGCTTCACAAAGGCGAAGGCACAAGAAGACATGCAAGCAGAAGGGGGTGAACCGGAGTTTGATTTGGGACCTCAGGAGGAGGAATACGTCCCGCCATCCCCTCAGCCACAACAAGAGAAAGTGCAGCCCCCTGACACATCTACTGAGAGGAAAACAGCCCAGGAAAACCGCAAGAAAAAAATGGTAGAGAAGGCAAGGAAAAAGCTGAATGTTAGACCTGCTCCAAGACAGCCTGCCCCTCTCCTACCACGCCCTCAAGATCCCCTTACTGAATTCCATGCCGAGTTGATTATTTGGGAATAGCAGGAATATAACCGCGACCCCTTCGACTTGAGCTTTGAGTTTCCCGCTGCATTAAACAGAGTAATGCCCATTCAACTTGTAAATGATATCATCGCTATCGGTGCAAGGCTCAAGGCCAAGTGGCTAGCTGAGCGAGAGGCCAACCCAACTGCTTGGGGAGTCGAGGACCGCGAATTTTGGCAGGATAAAGTCCTCCAGGTGCCTAGATCAGTGGAAGGCTATAATTTCCAACCCACCTGGAGAAGACGCATTTTTTACGTCAACCTGGATGCATGGATAGCATTTTATAACACCCTCCCTTTTGAGAGGAACGACCCCGCTTTCATGCCATATCCTTGAAGGGTAGGGGTTGACTTTAATCCGTCCATCCACGACAAGTTCGACTTTCCCATTATTTATAACGCCAATAGCACCTCCCATAGGGATGCCCTTCTCTTTACCCTCCTTGATTTGTACAGCTCTATAGATAGATTTCTTAGCGAGTTCACCTCCTGTCCTGACCCCGCCTTCATAACCACTTGTAATTATCTTAGACTAATTAGGGTCCTAGTCCACCAAGAGCCCGCACCTCAAGAGCGCCACCTTCCACCCCTCTACTTCGACCCCAATGCCATAAATAGCAGCACCATGACTCGCCTCATGATGCGCGCTTCTCTTTTGCCATCCTTCTGTATTGCACTACTCGAAGATATGAGCGATAGCAAATTCACCCAGTGCAACCACCCCTTCCTTTCCACCACCACTCTCAAAACCCGCCTCAACCTCAAGGGCTACTTGTCGAGTCGTAGATTCCTTAACAAGGCCCCCCGCCCTCCGCTATCCCCCACCCGCCATTCGGATGACAAAGAGTAAACTCCCGGCATGCCCTTGTATCACATGTATCCATGTATGTGCCTCTTTATATTTATTATATTTATTTATTTATGTATTTTAAAAAAGGGGTGAACTAGAAAGAAGAGACGACAACAAGCATAGCAAAGCCAAGGGATGCATCTACCATTAAGCAAAGATAAGCGGTGTGACCTTAACAAGATCCGCTTGCAACCCCCCCCCCCCCGCCTCGACGTGCACCGCCGTCATTGCACCTAGGGTTCTCCCTAGCCCCTTCCCCACTTCACACTTAGGGCACATCAAGGGCAGGGCTTTCAGACCTGTCACCCTAAGAATTGCACCGAACTTCCAACGACACATGAACTGAGTCCTCAAGTGTGGGACATTACCAAGGGCTTACCCAAGGTTAGACCCATCTCCCAGTTCCACTGCCACGGGCACCACGCACTGCACGGTGAAGCAGACACACTCCCTAGGGAGTGCACAACTTTTCTTGCAGATTATGTTCAAGTCTCAAGAACTGGCTACTCCACTGAAGAGGATCATCCATGCCATCCTTTAATGACAAAAACTTTTTCCTGTACTGGTGTCCAGCCATCTGCCTTGCTAATGGCTACCATGATTGAACCAAGTCACGATAGGTCTGCCATTGGCATAGATCTTGGAACCTCATCTTCCAAAGATGCATGCCCAACACCTCAAGATCTACGGATCGCTTATTGATTCAATAAGCCTGAAGAATTTCAATGCAGAGTTGAAGATTTTCAACGCAGTACTGAAGATCTTCAACTCAAAGACAATATCTCCAAATCAACGACACAGATTTTCCATGCAACGACAAACCATATCTTTGTCAAGACAGAGTCGGGGGGGCTTCTCCAAAATAAATCCCTCCAATACCATCCTCCTAAGGGATTGTTTATTTCTTCAAGCGTTTCTGATGCTCGAGGGACCACCGGCTACATGACGGACGCCACAACTGTGTGAAAGATGCCAAGTATCTTCATGGAGCCTAAAGCACGTCAAAATCTCTCCTGGTCATCATCCTTAAACTCCATCACCTGTCATTCACCCAACCACCTTGGAAGCAATGTCATCCACCCACCCATTCCGCCTAGCAGCCAACCTAACTAGCCACTACGTCCCACCGCACTGCCATGGGACTGGCGCTTGGCTAGGAGGGGGGTAATGTTACTATGTTTCCCGCAGCACAGAGGAGCGGAAAATGGAAGAAAAAGGAAATAGCAAAAAGGCGCAGGATAAAAGCAGAAAAATGTGCCTTGACCGGTAACCAGACCCTGAAAAATTTAAATGTTCGGGGACCACCCTCAAAAAGCCTCGGTGTCGCCCCGAGACAACAAAAGAGTAAAAGGACGCACCATTAAAATATGGGAGCGCCCCCAAATCTTTGTAAAAGAGCGCCAGGCTCACTCCTGTGCAAAGTGTACACATTAGATGGAAATAGGATAAATTAGAATGGTGGAAAATGGAAAAAAGAGCCTAGGCTATGGCCGGCCATGTAAAAAAGGGAAAAGGGGATGACCGCCCAAAAAGGATTTAGGGCTTTGTATATAAAGTTGAAAAGTGAATGAGAATCTCATTCTTTGGTGTGTGGCAAAAAGATTCTTCTTCTTCCTCTCTTCTTCTCTCCTTATTGCTTGTGTGTGCTCTTGAGAGAGGGAGAGGGAGAGTGAGAGTGTGAGGGAGTGAGTGTGTGTGGGAGTGAGGGATCAAGAGGGTGAAGCTCTTCACCATCTCCTCTTCTCTTCTTCTCTTCTCTTCTCTTCTCTTCTCTTCTCTTCTCTTCTCTTCTCTTCTCTTCTCTTACACGCGCAGCTATGGAGGATGGAGCTTGGAGATGGAGGAGGCTTGAGGATGTTGAGCTAGCATCAAGAATCGTGGAGCTACCGGAGTGCAAGAGAGAGAAGGGTACTCGATCAAGTATCAAGGTAAGCTCACTACACTCATAGGATCGACAGCGCACCGGCTAGGTGAGAGATAGCCATTAGAGCTCGCTTGGAACGCTTGAAACAATAAGCGGTCCGTGGGTCTAGGCGATTGAGCGAAAGCTCCCACATCATGAAAGAATATATAAGAGAAAGTATACACAATTGATACTCCTTTACTTGCACTCTCCTAAACTAGAAAGGTCATACATGGTTCACGTGAGAATAGCCCTTATATTGGCAAATCACCTCCTAATATGCTTGCTTATATATTGCATTGTAATTCCCTCCCATAACTCCTTAAGCTCACCAATCAATGGATGGAGATAGACATCTATACTCCTAACCTTATAGTGTCTAGACACAAGCAAATTGAGGATTAGATGTTCTTTTTTGGTAGAAAGCTATGATAAAATTTCACTGTTAACAAGTACTATCCATACATTATAAGAGGTCAAGCATAAACCAAATAGATTCACACCATCCATAGCAAGACCAAACTAAAGATTCCTTGTCTATTTTGCAAACTTTGGAAACATTGACTTGATGTAATGCCACATCTACAAGTCTATTGGTATACAATGGGTATGATCCATGGATCTATTTTGCAAATGCCATATTGTTAAGCTTGCTATGCTTATAGTTCAAAACTTGCAAGGGACAAAAGTGACTAGGAACCTTCTGGGAGACTGTTTGACCTTGTAGGTCATGTCATTACCTATTAGCATCACACTTCAAATATCTAGCCATGGACTCATGTTCCTCTCCAAAAGAGCACACTGTTAGACATGTATGGTGTTGTAATCCATGCCTAGTTTCCACAACACTTGCATTGCATCATCAAGAGACTCATGTATCATGTTTTTGGATGGCAATATTTGGCATTTCAATGTTTTGAAACCCCAAAAGCATAAAAATAAAATATTATGTATTTTTATATAATAACAAGACACTATAAGGGATCGTTCTAAATAGTGTGTTAGTAGAGCCACATCCATATTCACATTTATTTCATGAAAAATAAACATAACTTTTTCCACACTCTTATACGTGATTTAACTTTAGATTCTAATTTGAACATGCTA
The DNA here is from genome assembly GCF_053477565.2 of Lygodium microphyllum. Taxonomy (NCBI): domain Eukaryota; kingdom Viridiplantae; phylum Streptophyta; class Polypodiopsida; order Schizaeales; family Lygodiaceae; genus Lygodium; species Lygodium microphyllum. The sequence continues at coordinate 128,558,728 of NC_141137.1, read as the reverse complement.
TGCCCTACAATTTTTGCATGCCATTTCATTTGACTATTAATGCACTCTAGATAGAAAAAACCATGAACCTATTGTAGCTATAGCCATAGTTCTACAATTAGTAGCTCCCTTGTGTTTTTCTAACCAAATTGCATACTTATTGGATTGACCATCAAATTTATAGATTGACTGCACATATTTAGAAAAATATTACATTTATTAACATAGATTGAGACAATTGAATGTATAGAAACAAAAGGACCAAGAGGAGTTGTATTGCTTGAAATAGATGAAAGATGTATATATGATTTTCAAGCTAGCTAGTATGGCTTCTATTATTAACATGCTATTATGTACATCAAAGCTCATATTCCCTATGATGAGCTGTCATCACTACCCCCTCACTCCATAGCATTGCTCTCATCATTCTTATTGCCATCACTCTCCTAATCATGGTTCTCTTTACTCTAATCTACATTATCCTCTCCTCCACTCCCTCCCTCTCCAATTGCCTTATTGTGTTGTTGTCCCTATAGATGTAACAAATTAAAGCTTAGAATAACTCAAAACTTTCAATGCATTTAACAAAAGAAACAACTTAACAAATTCTTCATATCATGATACCTCAAGCCATTACTACTCTATGATAATACCTTGCTGTCACAAGTGCATCCATGTATTGAGCCTATTATGATGACACTTTGAAGTCATCTCATGAATAATTGGCAATATTCCAATAATACTCAACTATAAAATGAACACATCATGAGTATTAGATATGATTAATGCTAAATAGTTACATATTTAAAAATGCAATAACCCAAAATGCAATAAACCAAATTGTTTTATTGGGTGCCTCCTTGTGCTATAGGTAGAAGACCTTACGCTCCACCCTGCTTTGGGCTTCTATCTACTCTTGACCATGTGCAATCAGTGGCATTAGCTAACCTTCTCTTAGTTTCCACTACCTTGGGTTTTTAATCCATGCCTCTCTTGTTAGAAAGTGCCATTTTTATCATTTCTTGAGCCCAATGGTCTGTAAATATCCAATGTGGTGCATTAGGGTACTTATTATGCATTGTAGCAATGGTTTGTTAGTGTATGCAAGTAGCTCAAGACCTCCTTTCCCACATGATTTTGGAGGATCCCACCCAAAGGATTCAGTTGTTGGTAGTACACACCTAGCTAGGATTTTGCCTCCTCTCTTCATATTGTTGGGCTTTTACCAATGGTCTCTCTCTATGTTGCTATGGAGAGAGGCTCTGATCACCACCAAAAGATCCTCTACCAAAATATCCTCTACTATGGTGCTTACATCCATGGTTGCTACTACTAGCAATCTCATGGGACGGATCATGCTCAGGGGATTGTCTTGCATCAAAGAAAGGTAAAGCTAATACTATAGGTGTCACTTGGGATTGTGTAGCTATTTGTGATAAAAAACATTGAGGGGTGGTTATATACTCATATAGCTCAAGTGGGGTGGGAGGATATCCAAATAAGGCCTCTACCTTATCCATCATTCTCTCTCTCTCTCATCCTTCGGCTAGTTTGTATGTGCTACTGCATGCAAGTAGCTCAAGTCCTCCTTTCCCCCATGATTTTGGAGGACATCACCCAAAGGATTTAATTGGTAGTATATATTTGGCTAGGATTTTGGCTCCCTCTCTTCATGTTGCTATGATTCTACTAGCGACCTCTCTCTATGCTATTGTGGAGAGGGGCTCTGATCACCACAAAATAGCCTCTACTAAAATAACATTTTCCACTATGCTTACACCCATGGCTGCTACCCCTCGTCTCATGGGATGGCTCCTACTTCTGGGGATTGTCTTGCATCAAAGAAAGGTAAAGCTAATACTAAAGGAGTGACTCAAAATTGTGCAACTATTATTGTGGTCAAGAAGGTTGAGGTGTGGTCATGCACTTATATAGCTTAAGTGGGGTGAGAAGGAAGCCCAAATAAGACCTTTACCTCATCCATGATTCTCTCTCTTTCATCCTCAAGGTTGGTGATTTGAGATTATGACCCACCACATCCAAATTTGCATTAAGATAAAGAGAAATGTTTAAAAGAACACAGTATAGAAACTCGACTATTATTATAGCAAACCATGACTATAAAAAGATTAACCAAACATATATCTAAAGATATGTAGGTGTACCATTGATTAGTTGATGATTTTTCTTTCATTTTCTTCAAGAAACAAATAATACAAATTGTGTACCCTAACACATAAGAAATCAACAATTAGATAAGATATTAATTAAATAATTTAATCATATACTTATTAAATTCAATAACTAGATGACCTGGCATAGATAAAATGCTACTTTTGATTCCTTGTATGATTAGCCAATACTTAGCCTAAGCTTAGTGAAACCTAGGCTAACATGGCTTTTCTTACTTACACTTAGCATAGGCAAGTGTAGCCAAACCTAGTGGCTTGGCATAGCTTGACCTAATAGTTATCCTATGCCTACACTTAGCCTAACCTTATTGGGACCTAGCCTAACATGTTTGTCCTTGCTCTTGCTTAGCATATGCAAGTGTAGCCAGACCTAGTGGCTTGGTATAGCTTGACCTATAGTTAGTATATGCCTATACTTAGCCTAAGCTTGGTGAATCTTATCCTAACATGGCTTTCCTTATCTACATTTACCGTAGGCAAGCGTAGCCAATCCTAGTGGCATAGCTTGCTACTTAGCCTAAGCTTAGTGAGGCCTAGCCTAACATGGATTTCCTTGTCTCCACTTAGCACATGTAAGCATAGCCAATCCTAGTGGCATAACCTAATCTATAGTTAACCTATTCCTACACTTAGCCTAAGCTTAATAATGCCTAGCCTAACATGGCCATCCTTGCCCACAGTTAACAAAAGCAAGCGTAGCCAACCCTAGTGGCTTGGCATAGCTTGACCTATAGTTAGTTTATGCCTACACTTAAGCCTAAGCTTAGTTAAGCTTAGCCTAACATGGCTTCCTTGCCCATACATAGTATAGATGAGTATATATAACCCAAGCCTACCTTACCCCTTGCCTAGCCTGAGAAGATGATGTGGCAAGACTTTAAATACCAAATTCCAAGTTTAATTTATATGTTGGCTATTAAAAATGAGAGATAATTTCAATACATAGATGAATCATGATAGACAATGAGTCTTCTTAGATATTGTTATATTGAAGTACACAATAATTATTGTTATATTATTGAGAAATCACAAACATGTAATGCTTGAATGCATTTAAATTGTGCTACAAAATAATTGCAACATATTAAAAAATAATCACACAATAAAAAAATGCTTCATCATGAGACTCAACAGTTAATACAACCAAGTTTACATCATTCACATGTCTAAGAATCCATTTGCTCCTACACTTATACATCTAAAGTCATATAAGAGTCAATATAAGCTACAAGGCTAGCATATCAAAATTTTCATATTTAATTTAAAATATTTATAAAATAAAAGAGCATTAAATCATAAAGCTTACCATATCGTACAACCAAAATGGTATCATTTGTGATATTTAGGACATATATAGGGGTCCATGTATCTTCACCATGTCAAATTTAGAGGTATTGGCCACAAAATGCGATAACACAATGGATACACAAGAATATGTAAAATATTGATTCATCACCTTGGGTAGTTATACGTATCCATACCATTACCTTGAGCTAGGAATTACAACCCCTTTTACACATCATCTTATGTATTTGTTGCATCATCACATTTGTAGCTAATGAGTCTTTGCATAATTGGATCAAGAAGATTGCTAGAGCTTTCGAGAGAACACCAAAAACACTAGAAAAGATCTACAAGAAATTCTATCATGTCCTTGGGGAGGTCATTCATAAATATATGTATGTATCACATGGGTTCAACATAAGGGATTTTAAAAATACAATTTTTACACATTTTTTAATATATAGAAGGGTCCCATATAAAGGGGTTACTTACAGATTGAATAGCAAAGGGTTATATTTTATTAAAGAAAAATTCACAGATAAGGATATTTATAAATAGGCCTTGAATGCACATGATATAGAGGGTATACATATAGTAGATCAGCCGGGATCTTGTCTCACCAACAAGCATGTTATTTATATCTCTATAGAATCATAAAAATATAAAATTGGGAACAACACCAAGATCTTTATGCGACATCATCTAGAGTATCTCCCATAGATTTATCTTCAATTTAGCACATTATATTCTTCATAGAAATGAACCAAAATTAAACAAATGCCAAGTAATCCTCATAATTGAATGGAAAATCATCACATGAAATTCATTCATATCCTCTATACTAATCCATAGCCTTCATCTCAACATCTCATAATCTCACTCACAAATATGATGTTTTTTGTACCAAAATGGCTATCCCTCTCACAATATCTCTCTCACACATTCTCTTTATACTCATCCAATAGAATAAAATAAGAATGAATGCCCATAATCCACATTTACCTATCCAATCATGCATGAAACTATCCATTCAACTTTAAAAAACCAATTAAAAAAGTTCAAAATCAAGTTTTTTCAGCACACAACAATTACTCTAGTGTGTAGTATATATCCAAGCGTACACGTGTGTGTGTGTGTGTGTGTGTGTGTGTGTGTGTGTGTGTGTGTGTGTGTGTGTGTGTGTGTGTGTGTGTGTGTGTGTGTGTGTGTGTGTGTGTGTGTGTGTGTGTGTGTGTGTGTGTGTGTGTGTGTGTGTGTGTGTGTGTGTGTGTGTGTGTGTGTGTGTGTGTGTGTGTGTGTGTGTGTGTGTGTGTGTGTGTGTGCTCTCTCCCCTTCCTCTCTCTCTTTTCACCCTACCTTTTCTCTACTCCCTACTTTAGTTATGCTCTCTTTTCTCTCTTGACTCTCTCTTATCCTAAATTGTGAGATACTCTAACACAATAGCATAATCAAAAACTCTTTTTCTTTTTTTTTATTTTATCTTCAAGTATGTGAAAGTCTCTAACATAACAAAATAACCTTATCTCGAACTATGAGAAAGTCTCCAATTAAAAAATAAATAAACTATTACCTATGACAATCATTCTAAAGTGTGAAATTTTCTCTAATATCCTAGAATGATCAACTTTAAACATTTTACTACTTATAATAAATTAAATAATTTTACTAATTTAATTAATATATTTAATACTTTAATACATTAAAATATTTGATTATGTATTCATTTGAGATATTTTTATTAATCTATTTGTTTAAAAAGTTCAAGTATTTTAACTAATTAGTTTTTAAAATATCTAACTATTTACTTACTTTAATTATCAAACTAATTTAATTACTTAACTATTAAATATTTAATGTTTAAACTACTTAATTATAATGACTAAGCTACATATTTAGATACTTTAACTAACTTTTAAAATTCAATATTTAATTATTCATTTGATTTTAATTTTTCAATTTCCAAGCTTCTTGCTAATTCAAGCCGAAAGCTTGAATACAAGTATTCTTGCAAGAATGTTGAAAAAGAGGTTGGGCAAGTACATAATTAAAGCTTTTTTATTGAAAACTTTTTTATTAAAAAATCTTTCAAATTTTGATTGAAAACCTTTTGATTGAAGTGTAAGAAATATTTAGTAGTTTTTTAAAACAATGTAATGTCACTGAATAATACGGTACCATCATGCAGCTCACATGTTCACATAGCCAAGGTAGATTCTTAACCTTAGGTAACCTTACAATCCAATGATTGTTTGCCTCCCCATAAAGAATTTTTTAGTACAATTTTTCAACTTTATTAGCAAAACATGAATTTCTCATTTGGGGATTAACTTACCTAACATAAGCGATACCATTTCACAAACTATTTATGAAGATTGTACAATATCCTTCTATTTCAATTTTTAGGAGTTTTTCGATAATACAATAGATTTGGAGGGTCTAAGTTGTTCTTCACCTTATTAGATTCCATCCAATATCTTCCTTAACATTGATTTGTCCTAAGAAATAGCAAATTTCCTAGTAAAAATACGGTGACAATAATTTAACGAGATGATTTACAAGAACCTTTTGACATTCACTTTTCATAGCAAGCGTTAATCAACCTTAACCTTGTCATGTTGACAATATATCGAGTTATTTTATTAATCTTGAGTGTGCATAGAGTCTTTTACTCATTTCATGCAATATCCTCCTACAACTATTTCCATCATGATCTTACGAATTATAATCTCAATTAATCTAACTACAAACCATAAGTAGCAGTTGACCATTTATGTGTGTATTAATACATTTTCTAGGTAAAACTGTCAATTCATGTAAGTGAAAAAATATGAAAGCTAATATTTTATATACTTAATTCTTATATGGATACTATCTATGCAATCTAACAAGTAACTCTTGTACCATTTGATGCAAAAGCTAATATTTTATGTAAAAAATCGATGTAAATCTTATTATTTTATGTGGTGATATGAAAATAATAGCCTATTTTTGAAACATGAATAACATGGTTTGGCATGATGAATGCATTGGGAATTTCCTCTTTGCTCGCACTTGCGTTTGCCACACCCGATGTTCCGTTGGTAGTGGCAACTCCGAAAACCTCGAGCACTCACGTATCTCTAGCAATACCCATTCTTTGACCGGTTGCGGTGGTTCTCATGGTCTTTCCACCTCGTCACTTTGGAGCCATTGTTCGCGAGCGAGTTCAAGAGATAGAGAAGGCAGAATGAATTCGAGATGGGAGAGCATGAGAGAAGATGGCTCAATCGAAGACCGCAAGAGGGGGGGTTGAGCTAACTCTCTCCCTCGCAGCCTCTCGGGGTAACCTCTCTCTCTCTCTCTCTCTCTCTCTCTCTCTCTCTCTCTCTCTCTCTCTCTCTCTCTCTCTCTCTCTCTCTCTCTCTCTCTCTCTCTCTCTCTCTCTCTCTCTCTCTCTCTCTCTCTCTCTCTCTCTCTCTCTCTCTCTCTCTGAGCCTCGCAGAGGGGTATCCTTCCATCCTTTTTGTAGTTGCAACGGCTAGAGTGACCTACAACTTTTATTCTATCGATTGGAAGGATCTTTGTAGCTTCCTCATAGATATACGGGTTTAGTTTGATCTTCTTGCCCCTAATATACAGGGTTGAGTTTACGTTGGCTTCACAAAATAGATAGATATTGACAACTTTAAGATCTTCCATCCATTTTACCCTTTTCAGATTATTTTAAAGATAAGCTAGAGAGCTTGCATTGATATAACAGTATCCTTTGCTAATCATCCACCGTCTTTCACGATATAGAGGCAAGGGTTTGTACAATTGATCTAGTACCCACGTCATCTAATTCCTCCAGGTAAGACTATATGAATGCATAGCTGATATAAACATTACTCGAAAGATCAAGAATCATTTCCAAGATTTATTACTCTACCATGATTCAAAAATATACATTAACAAAGAGAAGAAAACATGTCCTAGGTATATTTACCATCCAAGAAAAAAAATTCTTAAGCTTATGTCATATTCTATTCTAATGAGTGCTCTGATACCAATTGTGAGGTGTCCTCTAGTCTCAATCTAAGGCGCACCTTTGCGTAGTCCATCAATAGGTTTTCCAAAATGACGTCGCCCGGTGCTCCCTTAAAGTATCACGGGGTTTGTTACTTAGGCCCTACTGAGTCTACATCGCAAACGAAAGAATCCGAGCGAACCCACTAGGATCGACTTGAATTTTCGGGTTCCTAAAATCAAACGGGTCTCCTAACAGCTAACTAGTGTTAGTAATTTTGAGTTTCCACTTCCTACAGGATTACTCAAACTAAAGCACACTTCCCATTGCACTTGGTTCAAAGAGAATGGGAGTGCAGTACCTAAACCCTCCTGCCCATAAGGCAAAATCCCATTTCGGACCCCTAAAACAATACAAGCTGGTTCTACTTAACAATTAGTTGGTCAATTTATCGTCTTTCTATTTTTATCATTGATTTAGAAAAGCTCTTGGCTAACCGAGATGACCCTTCCATTGGACGGACCTGTCGGGGGTCACACCCACCCGCTGTCCTTTGATGAAAATATCATATTTAGTTTTTTAAATTACCTACAACACATTTATTGAAACATATACAACCAACTTCCTTAATTAGTCCGTTAAATCACAAGTTCCTTCGCGTAATTTATTTCACGGACACGCATACAATTCAAACAACCCCTGATTTTAAAAAAATCATTTATTATATTAGAAGTTTATTACAATTTCCATCTTTTTGATCCTGTGGAAGATATACAAAATTCCACGAGGGTATTCTGTCCACCAAGATTCCACCCTTGTAACTAGTATTAGGATTCCAGGATCCCATCTTGGGTCACGAAGGGGCTCATCAGATTCTAGAAGTAATGCGGAATTTACAGCCAAAGTCCCCCCTTGGCACCCACATTTCCTACTATCCGAGGCTATCCCTACAGACTGACCGTTCACTACTACGAAGCCGATATAAGCCTCTCGAAGCGATAACCATTACCCCCTTGGAGTAGGGTCTTGCAGCTACCTTGGGGGTAGCCTAGCGTGATCTTTTCCTTTTATCCTCTTTGTCAATGTTTTTAATCAAAGATCAAGTTTCTAGCAAACACAAACAATCCTTTCAAACATATGTCAATGATGCAATGACAATCATATCATCGTGTAGCTCACACCTTCACATAGCCAAGGTAGATCCTTAACCTAAGGTAACCTTACAATCCAATGAGTATTCTCCTCCCCATAAAGAATTGTTGAGTATAATTTTTCAACTTTGTTAACAAGACATGAATTTCCTGTTTGGGGATTAACTTACCCAACATAAGTGATACCATTTCACAAACTATTTACAAAGATTATACAATATCCTTCTATTTCAATTTTAGGGAGTTTGTAGATAATACGATAAACTAGGAGGATCTAAGTTGTTCTTCACCTTATTAGATTCCATCCAATATCTTTTTTAACATTGATTCATCCTAAGAAATAGCAAATTTTCTAGTAAAAATACAATGACAATAATTTAACGAGATGATTTACAATACTCTTAAATAGACATTCACTTTTCATAACGAGTGTTAATCAACCTTAACCTTGTCACGTTGATAATATATCGAGTATAGTCTTTTACTCATTTCTTACAATATCCTCCTGCAACTATTTCCATCATGACCTTACGAATTATAATCTCGATTAATCTAACTACAAACCTAAGTAGCAGTTCACCATTTATGCGTCTATTAATACACTCTCTAGATGAAACTGTCAATTCATGTAAGTGAAAAAATATGATATACTTAATTCTTATATGGATGCTATCTGTGCAATCTAACAACTAGCTCTTGTACCATTTGATGCAAAAGCTAACATTTTATGTAAAAATTCAGCATAAACCTTATTATTTTATTTGGCGATATGAAAATAATAGTCTATTTTTGAAACGTGAATAACCTAGTTTAGCACGACGATTGCATTGGGAACTTCATCTTTGCTTGCACTTGCGTTTGCCACACCCGATGTTCCATTGGTAGTGGCAACTTCGGCAACCTCGGGCTTTCACGTATCTCTGGCAATACCTATTCTTTGACCGATTGTGGTGGTTCTCATGGTCTTTCCACCTCGTCGCTTTGGAGCCATCGTCCTGCGAGCGGGTTCAAGAGATAGAGAAGGCGGAATGAATTCAAGATGGAAGAGCATAAGAGAAGATGGCTCAATCAAAGATCACGAGAAGGGGGGTTGAGCTAACTCTCTCCCTTGCAGTCTCTCAGGGTAACTCCTCTCTCTCTCTCTCTCTCTCTCTCTCTCTCTCTCTCTCTCTCTCTCTCTCTCTCTCTCTCTCTCTCTCTCTCTCTCTCTCTCTCTCTCTCTCTCTCTCTCTCTCTCTCTCTCTCTCTCTCTCTCTCTCTCTCTCTCTCTCTCTCTCTCTCTCTCTCTCTCTCTCTCCCCTCTCACAACCTCTCAGAGGAGTATCCTTCTACTTTCCTTTCTCTACCTTCTTTATGCAGCCTCTCAGGGTCTCTTGTGCCTCCTTAAACTAAGTAGAGGACATTCCTTTTTATAGGCATCATGGCCAAAATAGTAGCTCTTGACCAATTTTCAACCATTTTCATAAGAATTTGGACAAGTTTTCATGGAGTTTGGACAAGAAAACACTCTATATCTCTCTACTTTTCATCGCTTTTTTGGCATCATAAGGAAGACATTGAGTACCATTTTGTAGGGATTGAAAGGCATGTAAATTGCAAGGAAGAGGGGATCAAGGGCTTCAATTTGAATCAAAAATATTTGCAATGGGACTTGTGTAGCTCAAGTTATACTCATTTTTCTGATAGGGATAATAAAGGACTACATTACCATGAGAAGTAATGAAGGCAAGACTAAGGCCTAGGATGAATACATGCAGCAAATCAAAGAGTCTATGATTGAAAGCACATCCCATGGAATCTCTGAATGTATACCAATGTAAGGTAAAATCAATGCTATCAACATTACCATGTGCAAACATGAGACAAGACATGCTAATAGGAATCACAAACTATTATAGAAAATAGAACAAATGGTGTTGATTAGTAGTCAAAAGGAAAACCTTCGGACAAACTTGTTGAGTAATCGAATGCCCAAACCAAAGTTTCTATTGGTAGACTTGTTGAGTCAAATACCCAAATTATATCTAAAATTTCTCAATGGATATCATTCCAAATGGGTGAAAAAGAAAGTAAAGAGAAGGCTTAGCTATGCAATGATACAAGAGTTCCATTCTAGCCAATCAATTCAAATTCTCAAGGTATTATTGTATGAAGAGACATCCCAAATAGCAAAATTGAAGTTGGTGAAACCTCCCAAAGGAATAAAAATTATATAGGTAATAAAAATGGGCTGAACTCTCAAGTGTATGGGCTAAATTCTCAAACACAAAGGGGTCCTCTACCTATGGGGAGATTTCAACAAAACTCTCAACCACTTTATGAAAGGGTTTCTTCCAATGTTGGGGGGATCAAATGGAAAATTACCATTATCAGTTCATAAATTGATATCTACCCTTTCATGAAAGAGAGCTAAGAGACAAAATTATTTTGTCAAAGTACAATGGGCAGTCATCATCTTCCTTGAATCTTGAGGAGTGGGTTTCAAATTTGGAATCCTACTTTGACCTTTCTCCTAGGAGTGACCAGAAAAAAGTTTATTTTACTACCTTACACTTGAAAGGTTTTACCCACACATGGTGGCACTCTATTAAAAGGGAAAATCAACTATAGGATTCATGGGAAGCATTTAAGATGTCAATGGCTCGAGTCTTCATCTCTTTGATAGAGAAAGAGAACCTCGCTCAATGGTGATATGGATTGGAGCAAAAGGAATCTCACTATGCATAAGTACACCAATCAATTCCTTAGTCTCTCTATGTATGTGGAAAGTATAAGTGATGATGAAAAGCTCCATAAGTACATGTATGGCTTAGAACAATGTTATAGCCCAAAACACTACTATTGTTTTCAAGACTATAAAGCTTGTGGGAAGGTATAGAAGAAAGTATAGAAGAGAGCCCATGTTTTAGCCTATTTTATGGACAACCAATGGCTATTTTAAAATAGGACCGAGTTGGCAATACTTATGGTAGCAACAACATGCTAGTGGGAGTTCAAGAGTATTAATCTATCCATCATTTAATGCTTCTAAGCCTCAAAATAAGTTCAAACCATCAATTAACCATAAAACTGAAAATAGACAAGTGCACAACAAGTCAAAAGGATCAACTCAAGGCAATCAAAAATTTATTCCCATGGATCTATTCAAGCAAAGAAAGGAAAAAGTTTTATGCTTTAAGTGCCATAAAACATATACAACAAACCATGCCTCTAAATGTGTTTACAAAAAGGCCAAGGTTAATAGCATGTTTGTCATTGAAGATTTAGAATATGAGAATGAGGATGAGGATCCTAGTGTTATGATTCATGGTGAAATTGAAGACTATGACGAGGAAAATGGTCAAGAACAGTTTTATGATCCCTCAAATTGTTTTTCTTTTGACCTAGGTGGGCATGTATCGTTTGATCCATGTGAGAATGAACCCTCATACATTGCCACTTCAATTTACTTCATTTTCAATTGAGGCATAGTGCATGGAGAGTTTCAACAACAAAAATCAACCAAATGATAATGAAGAATCTTCGTCTGGAGATTGCATGCTCACACATAATAGTACATGCCCTCAAGTTGGATTCTCCACCTCCTTCTTGTTGAGAAATAGATAAATGATGTATGCTCTAGGAAGAGATGTCCTGAATCTCATATGCACAGTGAGGAGAGTGGAACAACCCAACTACTATAAAGCATTGTACTTACAAGATGAGTAAAGGAATATGATGGTAATTTTGTCCTTTCAATTGAGAGCACAATACTGTGTTTATGAGTCCAAGCTAATCAATCTTGGAACCTAATTCACTTGTGTGTCTACACAAGTTGGCAGAAAATCAATAATTAAAGTTGAATGGCTTACGAGTAGTCTCTTGTTGTTCCCAGATTATGAGTCCAGCATTAAAGCTTGCTAGGAAGTCATATCGGCTTGGTGGGATAGGTGCTATTGGCACTACTGCTGGTGGTTGAGCTTTCAGCCTCCTACATGCTTGCTCTACCATCTATTATCTCTTCCTTTTAAGTGCAACTTTCCTTTTTGCAGAGGTGTCCACTTGTTACTCCTCTTTTGGTCGAGGGGAAGGGGATAGTGGGACGAGTTCTTCCTCTTGAGGTCCCATCTCAAAACTTGTTCCTGCCTCTTCCTCTTGTCTATTCTCCTATTGTACTTCCTCAGCAAACCCTAGCCCATTCACTTCTTGTGGGGTCAAGCCTGCCCTTACTAGATGACTCCTCTATTCTTCGAGGCTGAGGTTGACACCCACTAGTTCCACTGGCAAATGCAAACCTACTCTTAGAGCCCTACAAACAATACCCAGCTTCTTCTCCAATGGTTCAATGACCTCCCCTTCTTCTATTTGAGTGATATCCAGGATTGTGTTAAGCAAGGCACATTGTTAGGTCTCTAGGCTCACTCGTGGCCTCTACCTTGCTTTTTTCTAACACTTTATCTCCTTCTGCACGTTCAAGATGGCGTGCCAAGTCCTTCACTCTTCTTTGATTATGATTAGCCCAATCTTCTACTCTTCTTTTCATTTCTTTGAGTGTCTCCCCTTTTCCTTTGAGCCAGGACCATCAGTCTTTGCTCTTCATCTTCAATCTCTCTCTCCAATCTATTTTGCTCCTCCTACCCCCCAAGGCCGTCTCCTTTTTCAAATTGTCTATCTCCTTTTGATATCTACATGCCCTTTCCTCTCTTATTGTTTCTAGCATCTCTGTGGTATCTTGGACATTCTCCATTTTCTCTTGCAGCTTTTCATACAACCTTGCTATCTCGTTGATATGTTGCTACATCCTCACTAGGTTCTGTTTCTCCTCAGCCAACCTTTCTTCCCACTTTCCTCCTTCATCCTCCTTAGCTCCGAGCTTTACCTTCAGCGCATGTATTTCTTTTTGGTAGATAGCCACTTGGCCGGTCTTCTCTAATTGGAATGTCACCATAGACTCCTTTTGGGCTTCCAACTCAGCCCCACTGCTACCTTCTTATCCTCCTTTGCTTTCTCTAGCTTGCGAGAGAAGCTCCTAAACATACTCATCATAGTTTGTAGGTGGCATCATCATTGTGGGAATGGAGGTCATGGAGGTCTCCACCCTCTACCTCTTAGGGTCATGTCTCCACTTGCTGTCCTGCTACTGCCAGTCTCTTAGTTCCTACCTTGGGAGTTCCTTCACCTTCCCCTTGGGCCATTTCCTTATTCACTAAGAATTGCACCTAGGCCAAGACATTACTCATATCAATTTTAGGTGTGGAGCCTTGGGTGGTTGTGGTTGTAGGGGTGGTGGTGGGCACTAAGAGAGTAGGGATGGGATCCATTAGGCCCTTTCCCTTGCCTTCTTTCACCGGATGCGGCGTAATCTCTAGAACTTGGGCACTTGAGCTTGGCCCTTCTTCTTGTGGTGGGATCATGGCACCTATCTCGTCTTGTTTGTACTGTTATTCTATTGACATGCACATTGCTAGCGCAATGTCCTCTTCTTCCTTCCTTCTCAATTCTTCCTCTCTTTTAGCTACATTTTTCCTTCTCTCCTTTTTGGTTCTCTTTGATTCTTCTTTTAACCTCTGTGGCTCCTCCTTTTCCTTATTTTTTCTTTTTTCCTCCACTTTCTAAAATTTTTTCTTAGCCTTTTCTAAGTCGTCCTTCTCCTTTTTCGTGCTTGCATGTGTAGTTTGTTTCTTTGCTTTCTTAGCCCTTCCACGACTAGATTGTGTTTTCTTTTCCTCCTCTTCATCACTTATTGTTCTTTCATTGGATTTCTCTCATTCATGGTGGGGGAGGCGACCTATCTCAACTCCTTCTCCTTCTTCATTCAGCACCTCTTTCACTACTTCTTGGATCAGAGCAGTCATAGCACACCACCATATCCAATGAACAAGGCTTTCGATGATGGTTTCTTTCTTTCAGCTCCTGCCTTTGAAGTTGGGGATTCAGCTAGTCTAATCCCTAGGGCTAGTGCCTTGGCTGATTAGTCGATTGTCTTCCTCACATACCATTGTAGTCAATCTCATCCAATGAATGGGCTACCAGGCTCTCCAACATTGGCACACTGATTCTATGCATGAGCAAAGTATACCTCTGCCTAGAGAACAAGGAGTGGATGACTTTTTCCTGAAGCCTCACTTCTGGATCCCAGATGTCTTAGATGCTGATGCCATTGTTGGTCAGAACCTAGTCCTTTTTCATGTTCAACATGGCATAGATGTCCCTTTTCAATCTCCTTTCCACCTTGGATTCTAGCCCTAGTGCCTTCTCCACCTTGGATTCTAGCCCTAGTGCCTTCTCCACCAAGGCTTTACTGAGATGGACCTATACCTGCTTGGCCTTCTCCTCTTCCAATTGTCACAGAGCCACATTCTCTGTCAGGATCATAGGTTCTCAAGAACTCTATACATTTAGTATGGTTGGTCTCCTACCCAAATATCTTGACATATTTAGCAAAATCACACTATTCCACAACTCTTTTGGCAGCCTCCTCCTTGGCCATGACTTCTCGAATGTTGTAGATAATCATGGACTTTAGCTGGTTGTAAGTGTGGTTCTCGAGGGAATGTGGTACCTTACCCTTTCTTCTTCTGTCAATGGAAGCCAATGGGCCCGGCCGATCCTACTGTACTACCATTTTGAGTTCCTGCCATGATACCATAGTTCACCATTAGTGTCCTTAAGATAATTTCTTGCTGAAAGCTAAGCAAGAATTGATTATGATTTTATGGAAATAATAAAATTCTCAAGTAGAAAAATAGAATTTTTCCTTCAAGCAATCCATTCATTCCAAAAAATTTACAACTTTTTTCCTCAATCACGAGTTGAATTTCCTCCACTCTTTTCACCTTACGTGTTTGATTCACCTTAACCCCTCCCCTTTGGAATTGAGAAGAATCCTTCCTAGGATGAAGGTTTGAGAGGTTAAGGGCATTTAACGTGTGCTTGTGGTATTTTTCTTTTGCATGAGCCAAGTATAGAAATTCGGATTGTGTTCTAGGTTAGCATAGTAGTCCATGTCAAAAGGACGGATGACCACTTGAGTGATGTAGGTGAGAACATCCATAAGGAAGTCATCGAAGTCGATCCTTTAGTAAGGACACAATCTAGGTGAGGGTGGCTCATGATGTGATCTTCCAATTATTGATTGCAAGTGATGGCCAATACCCTAAAAGAGGTAGGAGCTACGTAAGTGGGATCATACTCAGAGGTCTTAATGGCACATCATTGCTCAACATTGGTCATGATTCGGCAGCCTTCTTGTTCCCAATGGAGTCGGAGAGCATACCACTTGCATAAGAAGGATGAGTCATTATCGGCTAGCTTGCAGAGTTCGTCCAACTTTTCGCTCGTGGCAGTAAATCTACTCTTGCTATAGGAGGTGGTCAGTCTCATTGTTTAAGTGAAAGGGAAGTGGAACCCAGGAGGAAGAAGCTTGGCGGTGAGAGCTATGGTGGATGGAGAGCAAGAGCAAGAGAGAGAGTGAAACTCAAAGTGGAAACTCCAACAGCCACAATGTGTGGCCGGGCCTTCCTTTATTCAAACATATCTGGGATCCCAATGTTTCTTGCCAGGTGTAGCCATATAGTGTGCCACAACCCCAGCTGCAAAAGCAATATTTGGATGGGTGGCTATCATGGCATACATAAGACTACTCACAGCTGATGCATAGGGAATCTTGGCCATCTCAGTCCTCTGCTCATCTATCTGTAGACAATCGGCCTATGAAACCTTCACATGAGAAGGTAATGGATAGCCAATAGGCTTAACATCCTGCATACGGAAGTGCTCAAGGACTTTATGAATGTACTCCCTCTATGACAGATAGAGGAGTCCCTGAGATCTATCGTGCGTAATGCACATACCAAGTATGTGAGAGGCATGTCCCAGATCTTTCATCTCAAAGATCTTCTTGAGCCAAGCCTTAAGAGCATCTAGCTCATCATGATTTGTCCCTGCTAAAAGCATATCATCCACATAGAGTACCAAAATCAGTAAAGAACCGTCATGGGCTTTCTTCTATACAAGCACGGATCCATAGCATTACAACTATAGCCCTATGACTGCATGAATGCATCAAACTTATGGTACCATTCCCTAGGTGCCTGCTTCAAGCCATATAGACTCTTCTTTAGCTTGCACACTAGGTGTTCCCTGCCATGGTTTGCAAAGCCCTTAGCCTGCTCCATGTAAATCTCATCATGCAAGTCCCCATGTAAAAAAGTCATCTTGATATCCATCTGGTATAAGTCAAGGTAAAGTTGTGCAACCAAAGCCAAGACTAAGCGTATGGTGGTCATCTTGACCACAAGAGAAAAGACTTCATCAAAGTCAACACCATGC
This sequence comes from Lygodium microphyllum, assembly GCF_053477565.2. NCBI lineage: Eukaryota > Viridiplantae > Streptophyta > Polypodiopsida > Schizaeales > Lygodiaceae > Lygodium > Lygodium microphyllum. The sequence continues at coordinate 128,541,827 of NC_141137.1, read as the reverse complement.
TCCTGCTTAAAACCCTTAGCAACCAATCGAGTCTTGTATGCTAGCTTGGGGTGTCCAGGGGTACTTTTCAGCTTGTACACCTACTTGCATGGCAAAGCCTTCTTATCCTGAGGCAAGAAAACCAAATCCCAAGTCTGATTCTTATGCAATGAGTCAAGCTGAGATTGTATAGCCCTCTCCCAAGAGTGGCAATCACCCATGTGCATAGCCTCATCATAAGTGAGAGGCTCTCCTTCATCTGTAACCAGTACATAATCCATGGAGGGCGCAAAACAGTCAGGAGATTGTCCATCTCTAGTAGAATGCCTCAACCTAGGCTCTGTTGCCTGACCGGCATCTTATCTAACATCAGCATGTCTAACATCTGGGCCATGAGCATCAAGTGATACTGCATGCTGTCTAGCTGGCCGTGGAGCGGTCTCAACGGGAGCAGGTGGCTCCTCCTGAAAGATAACTCTGCGTACCTCAACCACTTTCTCAAGCTACATATGCATTTTGTCCTCATGAAAGATGGCATCATGGCTGCGGATCACTTTCCATGCCTACAGATCCCATAAATGGTAACCCATCTCTCATGCATCTCCATAGCCAATAAAAATACATTTGACACTTTTAGGATCTAGCTTATTATGTTTGTCCTTGGGCACTTGGCAGAAGACCTCACATCCAAAGACATGCAAATGATCATAAAAGGGGGGCTTGCTTGCCCATACCTCCTCTGTAACCTGAAAGTCAATGCCACTGCTAGGCGACCTGTTAATGAGATGCACTGCAGTACTAACTATCTCAGCCCAAAAGTGCTGCGGTAAGCTAGCTTGGCTAAGCATACTAGGGACCCTTTCTTGAATGGTCCTATTCATGCGTTCAGCCATACCATTTTGGGGTGGGGTGTAAGGGGCAGTCAACTGACGCTTAATACCCGACTCATCACAAAATTGCTCAAAAGCATGCAATAAATACTCACCCCCATTATCTGACCTTAGGCATTTTAGCCTTTTCCCAGACTGGTTCTCTGCTAATGCAAGCCAACATTGACATGTGTCTAAGACATTGGATTTCCTCTTTATGGGATAAGCCCAAACCTTACGTGAGTAATCATCTATGAAAGTAACAAAGTACTTTGCCCCACCACCGAGTGACTGATAGGGCATGGGCCCACATACATCTGAGTGCACAAGAGCCAAGGGCTCACCCATGCATTTCTTGCCATACTTTTTATGTGTATTTCTAGTATGCTTGCCATACAAACAATGATCACAAGAATCAAAATGTGAAGAGTCAAAAGGCGAAAGATACTGCAAAGCACCAAGCATTTTCATTCCTTTAAGGGACATATACCCCAAATGAGCATGCCAGAGGGATACATTGGGGATAGAACCCACAGACAAAACATGATCCAATATAGCTCCAGATACAAGTAAGAGATAGAGGCTACCAGACTTGGCACCTCTTGCAAGCACAAACCTATCACGAGTAATCTTCCATGCAGAGTCTCCAAAAGATACAAAATACCCTGCATCATCAAGCTCTCCAGCTGACATAAGGCTGTGAGTCAACGCAGGTACATGGTGTACATCATGCAAAACAAAAGAACTGCCAGAAGCAAAATTGCAGCCTAACATCTCCAATGCCCACAATATCAAGAGACCTATCATCACCAAGATGCACGAAAACCAGAGATGGTACGATAGGTATGAAACCAATCTCTACATGGTGCCACATGAAATGACGCACCCGAATCCAAAAGCCAGCACTATGCATACATAGAATGTATCTCAAAAGCCGTAAGGCATCGCATGAAGAAGCTGCAAGTATGTAATCATCATAGGAATTAGGGGCCTACGTGACATTAACCTCTTCTATCTTCACACTGGACTTTATAGGTACAATACTGCTCTCATAAGACTTTTCTTGCACTTTCTCTTTTCCCTTTTCCTTGCTCTTATCATCGCACATCTTATGGCACTATAGTCTAATATGTCATGCCTTCCCACAATAATGACAGGTAAGATCAGACTTCCATCCATGGGACTTACTGCGACCACGTGACTTGGACCTGGACTTCTAAGACTCCCTGCCCTTATGATCATTATCATGCCTACCATGTCTGCCACCTCTAACGGTCAATGCATGTGAAGAGTGGGAAGCATCATTGTTTCTCCTATTGATTTCCTCAATCAATAAAGCACTCTCAACATCTTTGATTTTCAGCCCATCAAGCTTGTTCATGCATATGGCAGTACAAAAGACATCCCATGATTCAGGCAAGGTGCCACAAGCAAAAACAACAGGTGCAAATTGTCTTTGAACTCAATACCTTGTGACAACAGATTCTTCATGATAGTATGAAACTAACAAAAATGAGATGATAGGGATGTCCCCTCCATGCGAAGGTCCATTAACTGCTTCAATCTCTATACATCTATGACGCAGAACTCTACTACGCATAAATCTTCTAAATCTTCTCCCATAAATCCCATGCACTCTGATTCTCATCTTCAATACATTCTGATGGACCTCTTCTAAGAGTGACAAGATAATGGTAAACTTGCATGGCTTATCAACTTCCATCCAAACATCATCATCCATATCCTCGGGTTTAACACACTTGAAATGCAAGGGTTTAATCTATAATTTTTGCACCAAAACCTGCTATATTTGGGACATCCAATACCCATAATTGGTACCATCCAACTTGGCAATGTTAAAGAGAGCTGTGTCTTTTAGATGACCAACCATACTGTCCCAAAACAAAGTAAAAAAGTAAAATTGTAGGTTGCTTTAATTAGAAAAAAATGCACTAAAACTACTGCTAAAACTGGTTGAAAGAGTGGATATCACCAAGAGAACCACCTATCCACCAAATATGACCAAGATAACATCAAATAGTAAGCATTACTCTCATACAAGTGCTCAAAATCTGCAGATTTCAACTTGCTGGAATAAATGATAGTAGTATGTAAAACTGTCCCAAAGTGAAGCAATCACTGATACATATGTCACTGCAATTGCCAGGTAGCAAGGTACATCCAACAATGAGTGTCAAGGGGCAAGAAGGTACCAAGAACTGTCAAACCAATCACCTCTCAGGCAAGAGACATCTCATAGGTCTAGACGTCATGCATGTAATGGGTCTCGGGGTAAGAGAAGAGACCAAGCACAAGCACAACTGATAGAGCAAGAAGCTCAATGCATAACCATCCAAGATGCATAAAAAACTGACAAACTTGTGACAGAGATAGGTGCCTACCCCAATAGGCATATCAAATCAGCCCATTACAGACTAACTTAAGACATAAAGCTCTCAAGAGAGCAAATGCATGTAACTGTCCCACAAGCTCAATCTCAAGTGTAAGTAAGACTATGTGTACATCCGAAAATATCAAGAGGCTCCCACTAGAAGCAAAGTCAAATGTAAATAGAGCAAGCAACACTCTAAAACATCGAGTACATATCATCAGACATGCCAAATCCCAATAGGGTACATCCGAAGCATAAATCCCAAGCTATCTCAGACCCGTTGTTTATCGCAGCATAGAAGAGCGGAAAATGGAAAAAAGAAAAGAAGAAAAAGGTGCCTTTGGAAAAAATTAAATGCACGGGCACGACCCTCAAGAAGTCTTAGAGTCGCCCAAGGAGAGTAAAAGAATAAAAAGCGCACTATTAAGTGTGAAAACGCTTCCAAAACCTTGTAAGAGAGCGCCAGGCTCATTCCTATGCAAATTGTATGCATTAGTTGGGGATAGGATAGACTAGAACGGTGGGAAATGAGAAATGGGCCTAGGCTAATGGCCGGCCATGTAAAAAAGGGGGATGACCGCCCATGAAAAGTAGGGCATGTATATAAAGTTGAAAAGTGAATGGGAAGCTCATTCTTGTGTGTGGCCAAAGCTTCTTCTTCTTCTTTTTCTCTTGTTTCTTGCCTTCTTGCTTGTGCTTGAGAGAGAGATTGAGAGAGTGTGAGGGAGTGAGGGAGTGATTGTGTGAGAGTGAGGGATCTTGGAGAAGAAGCTCTCCATCTTCTCTCTTCATCTTCCCCTCCTCTCCCCTCTTCTCTTGTCTCGCATGTGGCTATGGAGGATGAAGCTCATGGGAGAGGGATTGAGGTTGCTTGAGCTTGCCTCAAGGATCATGGAGCTACCGGTGTGCAAGAAAGAGGAGAGTACTCGATCGAGCAACAAGGTAAGCTCACTACACCCGTAAGGTAGGCATTGCGCGTCGACTATGTGAGAGGTAGCCATGGCCGCTCGGTTCGAAACACTTGAGCAATAAGTGGTCCGTAGGTCTCGGGGTAGAGCTCGAAGCTCCCCTACATTTTGGTTCCGTTGCCGGGACAGACGGAATCGAGCCTTGAGTGCCGCGCGCATCAAATCGAGCATAGAAGTAGGGTTTGCAGCCTGAACTGGTGCTCGAGATAACTAGGAGATTTAGGAGGGTTTAATCCGTGAAATAAGTAAGTATTTGGGTTTATTGGAAGCATTAGATTAGGACTGCTATTCTGCATTTCTGTTTTGCATGTTGGCTGCACTAGATTAAGGTTAGATTAGGGTAAGAAAAGAGAAAACAAAGGTTCTGGCCGCTGCTGGAAACAGGGAAACAAGGGACCAGATTCAAGTTTCTGGGTGAAACAGGGAAAGGGAACTGGCTGTAAGGTTTTGTAGTGTTGGGAAAGGACCTTAAGAGGCTTGGGAGACCAGGACAAACCTCATTTCTTTGGTTAGCCTTGTGAGAGAGAGAGAGAGAGAGAGAGAGAGAGAGCTTCTAGTTCACAGGAAGAGGAAACACTACCACGAATCTAGGTGCCATCGATTCGTGCTGCTCCAGGTGAGTCTGGTGTTTTGCAATAGTGCTCTAATCAGATATGGGAAGTCTGTAGTGATTGTGTGCAGCAGACATTAGGAGGGATTCAAACGCGTTGAAATTGCACCTGCTGCCGATGCACTCAGACCAACTCGCAGTGGTCCGATTCCCAGAATCGGACCACCCGAGTCCTGGGGTCGGACCGTCCGATTCCCAGAATCGGACCGTCCGACTGAGGGAGTTGGACCATCCCTATCCGAGCCCCAGAATCAGACACCCCGATCGGACGTGCCATGTGGCACTCGGACTGCCCATTAGAGTCGGACCATTATAGTCGGACCATCATAGCCGGACTCGGACCAGTCCATAGTCGGACCACTTTGAAAGTAGGACCACACTCCTGGTCCGATTCCCAAAATCGGACCACCAGGGTCAGACGAGTCCCAGAATCGGACCAACCCCATCCGACTATTAGAGTCGGACCAAACCTATCCGATTGCAAGAATCGGACCGTCCGACTCATAGAGTTGGACTAGCTCTATCCGATTCCCAAAATCGGACCATCCTGCCAGAAAGAAAAGATAAGGATCTTTTGCTGGCCTTGCCAAAGACCTGACCCTAGGACGCAACCCTGAACACCCCCAAGACCCAGTTTGACCATTAGAACCTCAGAGACCAATCGAACTTAGGGCGCGGAAAGACTGTAGAATAGCCAGGAACCGAGTTGAGAACTCAAATTAGGCTAGGAATGTGGGTAGAAACAAGGTGGAGTTTGCATTAAACGCTTTCCGCATCGGCACTTCACTCTTGTGCTCCACTAAGTCTGCACAGCAAGAAAAAAGAAAAGCATGTTTTCACACCAAGCACCACAAAAGCACTAAGCACAACGTGTGAGTAAGGATCGCAGCTGCTTTCGAATAACAAGGAACACACCTGGATATCTAATAACATTAAGGAACCCATTAGTAGGAGAAGACCCCAAGACTTAGACAGGTGCCTAAGTACCCTACTAGCAGTACCTGGAGAAGACACGAAGACAAGGGAAGCAACAAGATAGAGGAGTGGAAGCTGTCGGAGCTGATTGGATTCATTGACAACCTCGTGGAGCTGGAAGCAGAAACAATGTCGGGATCAAGAGGCGAACAAGGGGAAGACCAATTAGACTTAGGAGAATTTCTAACCTCGGGCCAGGAACTGGTCCATGACTACGATCTACTCACCAGGACCGTGATCCAAGGCAGATCTATAGAGGAAGTGGTAGCTAATCTGGAAGAAGAGAGAAGAGCTATCAAGAGAGTGCTGGAAGGCATAATTGCCTACAATCATGAGCAAAGGGCTAGAAGGCTGCAGCAAGACGTGGATATGTACGAGGCTAGACGAGTACTAGACCTAGCTGGGGCAGCCAAGTCCGAACCGAACGTAGAGAGGGAACGGGCAGCAGAGGCTGGCATGACATTGAGTGAACTGATGGCAAAGCGACTCATGGATAATACATCTGTGGAACAGAGTGCTACTGCCCTAGCCACTGCGCTACTGTCAGGATTGGGAGTCACACAAGGGGCTAAAGGGCAGGCTAAAATCCCCATAGTAGCAAAACAACTAGCTCGATACGAACCTAGCAGTGACCCGTACAGCTTCATGGAGCAATTCGAGCAAGTAGGTGAGGCGAACAGTCTTACTAACCCTGCGCAGCGAGCTCAAGCCTTCGGCCTGTGCTTAGGCGACAAGGGGAGGACCTGGTATTCTAGTCTGGATGACGCAGAACGTACAAACTTTGCCCACCTTAAGGGCCTCTTCATCAAGAGGTTTTCGGAGGTGGGGTATTCAGACAACCTCATTGTTAGGTTAATGAATATCAGTCAAAGGAAGAAGGAGGACGTTAGGGATTACATCACTCAGGTGCGCAGCCTCTACAAGAGAATCCCTGCCAATGAGTGACCTATCGAGAGGGCAGTGTCTACAGTGTTCATGAACGGAATTCGGAGTGAGGAGCTCTACAAGGCTTTGGCCAATAACTCCACCTTATAACGAGACGTGCTAGCTCGAGTCTTCGAGGAGGCAATACGCGTAGATGATCAACTCAGGGAATGTAGCATGAGGACTACCAACTGAGATAGTGCAAGTCAGAGGGACCCTGAGAGATCAACCACCTTGGGGGGAAAAGCAACTGCTAGCGTGCAGGATAAGGGAAAGAGTGTAGACCACGACAAAGGGATGGCAGAGATGAGAATGGAGATTGCACGGTTGCAAGAGCTCGTGAGAAAGCCTGTGAGATCACATGTACAATGTGTGTACTGCAGCGGCAATCACCTCCCAGTTGAGTGCCAAGACCCTAGATCTCAGCCGTGCTCGAATTGCGGTAGATTCGAGCATGATGTAGTGCATTGCAGAATGCCAAGGAGATTCCAATACACACAGCAATACAACCCTCCATACTTAGGTAATAGGCCACCTAATTTCTTTGGCAGGGGAGCCCAGTTAGCTCTTCCAGCACCAACTGACTCAAGACCTATTGTGCCTAGGATGGAGATGAACCCAACTGGTATACCCAGGCCACCGGGGCCTTTTGTGACTCACCCATCTAGCGATGCTCTTGTTCACTTTGTGGAAGAGCCTAATGAGGAAGAGACATATGTCAATCCATACATATCCTGTGACGAGGAGGGCAACCCAGTCCTGATGGACTATCAGCCAGTGCCGGTGATGGCTTTGGGAAGAGGAAGAGGCAGAGGCTTTGGAGGGCCCAGCCAGGATCCAGTCACATGCTGGACTTGCGACCACCTAGGCCACATTTCATCACGCTGCCCAGAGCGAGAACAAGTTAACAAGGACAAAGCGGATCTCCAATGCGTAGAGTATGGAATCACACATCTATTTCCTGACTATCCTAGGCGGAAGCCATCAACTAGCTCTGCCAACATGCCATCGGTGCCTTTGCGGCTCTTTGGAGTGGAAATTTTTGGTAGTGAGGATACGCCCATCCCACTACATGCTATGACGCGAGCTCAAACGAAACAAGCAGGCATCCCCTTGCCATGGCCAAGTAACCTTGATGCAACCTCAATGGGGAAGAAAAGCTGGAGGAGACGGAAAAAGAGAACCGATGCAAAGATAACCCTTAAAACCGAGGAGAAGACTACGCTAGTAACGGGAAAGAAGGTCACAGACGCAGAGGCAGAGACCTCGGCTCCTAAGACAGCAGAGCTAGGAAGTGCCAAGGTAGGGGAATATCCTCGCCCCAAATGGCAACTCGAGGCTATAGCCAAGGTCAAGGAGTGGATCAAGGATGCCCAAAAGCACCTCGAGGATGCTGAACCCATATTGGAAGATCCTATGGACAACTTCTCTAGTGCTAGCACACCAGTCTCACCCTCAAAACCACAGGCTGGGAGCATACCTGCACCACTAGGAGCGACTCAGCAGCAAGGCCGGGGGGAAACTTACCAGGGCAAACAGAATGCATGGCCTAGAACTGCTAGCCTCAGAGGAAGACAAGGGTCCAGTAACCTCCTCACAACCTTGCTGTCCACTCTAGTAACTCTAAGCTTGGAGGATCTACTTAGGCAAAATCACTCCTTGTGGCAGGAGTTAAAAGACTTGATCGAGGGACACGCAGGACTTGCGGGTGCTGATCCGCAAGATCATGATACAGTTATACGGATTCCAAGTCTAACTCTACACTCAAATCCTAAGTCTTTGCACATCGATGCTTTTTGGGAAGGCACTGAAATGCACGCAGTTCTGCGCGTCCTAGCCTTAGGAGACATGACTCGAAAAGGAATTATAGACACAGGCGCCGATGTTAGTGTGCTAAACCATGCAGTCCTAGAGGCATGGGGAAACCCTCCTGTAGAGACTACTAGATTCAATGTCACGTTAGCAAACAGAATGAGGGTAAGACCATTTGGGGTCTTAAAGAATTGGCCGGTAAAGATTGCCGGTGTGCAATTTTCGGTAAACTCCATTGTCATGAAGGGAGTGGATTACGACATACTATTAGGCCGACCTTGGATGAGGAATGCACGTGTCATAGAGGACTGGGGCAATGGATTGATTTTCCTAGGGAACAGAACTACTGCAATGAGGGTAGAGATGGACACTTGGACGACGACACCTGTTGACCTAGATGCCATCTTGGCTATACTAAAAGGCGATACTCAAATGACCAAAGCCTATGGATCGCTCGCTAGATATATTCCTTGCCCCGAGGATGAGAGGGATTGGATGCACGTTTTGGCAACCATTGACCTACCATTCTCGGATGAGGAAGAACCACATCAGTAGGCTGCTAAAGCCGCAACCATGCCAACTGAGGAGCCACTTGTGCCACTTTGCATGATGGCATGAAGCTCACTCAACCCGGGCAAACCGGCCTCGTCCCACATCCCCAACAACAAATTAGAGCTTTAGGAAATCGTAGAGTATCTTACCAATAAATTGGACGGCAATTTGGCTGCTAACTTAAAACCTCTACGTGACCTTTTAGCTAAACCGGAATGGAAATGGACCAAGGTCCACGACCTGAACTTGTTATATAACTGGGCTTTAGTTACTAATGACAAGGAGATTGAAGAGGGAAGCTTAGGGGATGATGAGCAGTCAGAAGGACAGGACCCGGATGATGAGGAGTATGAGGACTGTCACTCTACAAGAGAAGAGAGTGAAGAAGAGATAGACACAATAGAGTACGACACGGAGGGAAAAGCGATAGAATAAATTAGGGCAGACTCGAGGCCTAGGAAAGGAGGGATCAGTCAGAACAGAAAAGGAGTCATGCGAATGGAGTGTGACAGATCCTGGCTAGAACGCATAGGAGCCATGGAATACGAGCGAGCCGAAGTAGCACAACCATGGGTGATCCCAGTGCTCAAGACAGATGCACCTACGGAACTACGACCCCCTGGGGAAACACCTTCCTCAAGTGAGGGATGCGAGTTTAACTCAGAGTCGGAAGTTAGCACTAAGAGTGATCCCGAGATACCGCAACCCTCTAAGGTCAAACGCACCAAGGGAGACTTGCCAGTCCACCTGAGGCGCAGGAGGCTAAAAGAGGAGGCCAGAAAGCAAGCAAGGGACTCAGAAGCAAAAAGGCAGAAGAAACCATAGGATCTGCCCAAATGGTTTACAAAATTTAAAAGGGGTGACAGAGTGGTGATTCTATTAGGTGCAAAAAGACAAGGTCAGACTAGTGAACTGATCGAGGGACCCGCCAAAGTCAAAGAAGTTAACTTGGCTGGGGAGGGTGAAAAACCAAGACCGGTGTTCGTTGCAAATGACTTGGCGGAGGATGAAGAGACCAGACTCGTTGCGCTCCTGCAAGAGTACATTGACGTGATTGCCTGGACATTGGACCTTAAGGGAGTCGACCCTAGGGTCGTGACTCATAATATCCCAATGATCCCAGATGCAGTGCCAATGAAACAACGACCTTACCCCATGAATCCCAAGCACACCCATGCAGTAAAAGAGGAGATTGATAAACTCATGAGGGCAGGTTTCATATATGAGATCGAGCACACGGACTGGGTGTCACCTATCATGATTGTCATGAAAAAAAATGGAAAAATCCGAGTGTGCGTGAACTACAAAAAAGTGAATGCCGCTACGAAGAGGGATAACTATCCTTTACCTTACACCGAGCACATGCTTGAGAGAGTAGCAGGAAAGGAAGCCTACAGTTTTCTGGATGGTTTCTCGGGCTACAATCAAGTGCAAGTGCACCCCGACGACAGGCACAAGACTGCCTTTGCCATGAAATGGGGCATGTTCGCCTACATTGTCATGCCTTTTGGGCTAATGAACGCACTTGCAACTTTCCAATGCCTAATATGCACTATCTTTAAGGACATGCTTAGGCGCGAATTGGAAGTGTTCGTAGACGACTTATGTTTACACTCTAGTTGGGCCAAACACTTGGAGAAATTGAGAGCTGTTTTTGAAAGGTGTAGGCTGTACCACCTCTCTTGAACCCCTTAAAGTGCCAATTCTGGGTAAAACATGGATGCATCTTAGGGCACGTAGTGTCAAGGAACGACATTGCTACTGACTTTTCCAAAGTCAGAGTCATTGTTGACTTACCGCCACCCAATACCTACAAGGGAGTTCAGTGCTTCTTGGGACACATTGGATATTATCGACGCTTTGTACTAAATTACGCACTAATAGCTAGACCATTGTACAAGCTATTGATAGTGTTTGAGTGGACGGAGGAATGCCAGCGCGAATATGAGGAGTTGAAAAAGGCTCTTACGACTGCACCAATCCTACAAGCCCCAGACTGGAACATAACGTTTCATGTACACATAGATGCCTCTAAGTTCGCTATTGGAGCCGTGCTATGCCAGCCTGGTGAACATAGCTTGGATTACCCAGTGAGTTTTGCCAATAGGCAGCTCACAGAGACCGAGATGAACTATTCCATGACAGAAAGGGAGGGGTTGTCCATGGTATTTGCGGTGAAGAAATTTAGGCATTACCTATTGGCCACTCCCTTTGTCTTCTTTGCTGACCATCAAGCCTTGCTGTATCTGGTGAACAAGCCTTGTGCTATGGGGTGCATATCTAGATGGTTACTCCTCTTACTAGAGTTTGACTTCTCTGTGGTTGTACGCAAAGGAAAGCAGCATTACATGGCTGACCACATGTCCTGCATACCCATAGGAGAAGCCGTTGGACAAGGCGTGCGTGACGATTTGCCAGATGCCCATCTCTTTAACCTGTCTAGTGAGCGAGAATTATTTAGAGCTGATCTGACGCCATATTGGGCTGATGACATAGTGCAAGTGCTAGAAAATGGACTACTAAAGTGACCCATTGAGAAGGCCAGGCTGAAAAGACTTATCTTGAAAATTCAGCCATACCAACTGATAGCTGGTCAACTCTACAGGTTGGGACAAGACGATTTATTGCGCAGGTGTGTGTGTGAGCACGAGCTGCACGATGCATTGAACGAAGCACATGGAGGAGTCACTAGAGGACACTTTAACGGGGATACGATAGCCCGAAAAGTGCTACAATCCCAGCTATGGTGGCCCACCCTCTTCCGCAATGCAACTAAATTCGTAAAGCACTGTGATGAGTGCCAAAGGACCAAAGTGCCTATGCGAAAGGACAAGATGGAGTTTACCCCTATCATAGCCCGACAACCCTTTGAAAAATGGAGCATCGATTTTATTGGACCTATCAGTCCTGCGGCACAATATTCCCAAGCTCGCTACATCATAGTTGAAACTGACTATCTAATGAAATGGGCAGAGGCACAAGCCACGAGGAAGAATGATGCTAGGACCACCACAAAGTTCTTGTGGGAGCAGGTCATTTCACGGTTTGGCTGTCCAATCGAACTTATAAGCGACCAAGGCACACACTTCATTAATGAAGTGATTGTCCACTTACTCTCTACCTTTCTAATAATTCATCGGAAGTCCTCTCCCTATTACCCTCAGGCTAATGGCCAAGCCGAATCCACAAATAAAATCTTAGTCAGCATGCTTACAAAAGTCGTGTCTACTTCAAGAAGTGACTGGGACAACAAGCTAATGGCAGCCTTGTGGGCCTATCGCACAGTTTATAAAACGATTGTAGGACAGACGCCTTTCAGGCTGACGTACGGAACTAAAGCCATTTTACCCTTAGAATTCTTCATCCCTAGCTTGAGGCTAGCAGTCTAGGAGCGTTGGGAGGGAAGAGAGGCTTGGACCAACCGCTTGGTGGAGTTAGAGCGCTTAACGGAGACCCGACTCCTCGCCACTCACTCTCTGATTTGTGAAAAGGCTCGAGGAAAGATGTGGTTTGACAAGCATGTCAAGCAGCGGGACTTCGAATAAGGGGACCTTGTTCTGCTATTCTCGGTAAAAGGACATAAATAGAAGATGAAATTTCGGGGGCTAGGGCCTTTCAGAGTACGCATGATTGGTAGGACCGGGAATGTTGAGTTGGAGACACTTGACGGTGAAGGAATAGGCTTTTTTAACGGCAGCCGCATAAAGAAGTACTATCCTCCTTCCCATCCATTACATGAGCCACCCATGCTAGAACCCCCACTGAACGTCCACATGGCTACTGTAACCGACCTTACAGATCAAGACAAAGAAGCAATGGCACCGGCGTATCTACGAATCACAGTCACAACAAGAGCGGTGTATTCTTTCAAGGCCTTGATTGATGAAGGTGCTGACTACAACATCTTGACGCATGACCATTGGACACGCATTGGTCAACCGAAACTACAGCCCACTAAGGCCAAACTCACCCCGTTTGGGGGTACTGCTTATTCACTCCTAGGGAAGTGCAAGGTGGTTGTTTCCATCGAGTCTGAAAGTTTACCAGCCTTCTTTCATGTGTTGCCTGACACTAAAGGAGCTGGTAATGTGTCACTATTAGGTCGCACTTTCAAGAAGCAAACAAACTGTAATGTGGATTACAACCTAAACCGCATACATCTTACTATCGACAATGTGCGTATAGTGACGACCTTCAGCAAGGGCTGTCTTGATTCCTCCACCATTACAAAGCCACCAGTAGAAACCCCTACGACCACACTTCAGCCCGAATCTAAACAAAAGGAAACTATGGCCTTGTGCCAGGCTCTCGACCCCATGCCCAAACCCACCAAGAGTGCTCACAAGGCCAAGGAGTCCAAGCTTATGTGGGTGCCAAAACAACAAAAACCACATCCGGGTACACTACCCGAACGTGATCCTAATTGCCAAAATCATCAGCCGCCCCGACCTAAGAGGCAGTCTAGGCGCTATCGACGTAGACGCACAACCACGCCGCGATGGATCCCCAAAGATCTCTTGCGGGCACAAGGATACTATGAGGGCTACCCCTGGATTTGGGTGCCTAAAAATGGCCAGCTAAGAAGCTCATCTACAAGCAATCTCACCCTAGTGAGGGAGGTTTGCACAAGTGGTGCCCAGAACATAGTCAGTAGGCCATGGCCAGCTGTGGCTAGTAAGTCTCAGCTCATTTATCGACCAAAGAAAATGCCACAGGCCTTAAACCTACCTAATCCAGAGAACTTAAAAACCACTATGACTGCTCAATCAGAACCCAGCACAACCCCCATGCCCCTGGAGCTTCCTACACCACCTCAAAGCGCTTCAGAGTGCAAGGCCCAACCCGTAACACCGATGAGGGAGTCACCACTATCCAGTCCAGTTGCACCACCCCCACCAGCGGGTCTTAAACCTTCATACGCGATACGACCTTTCCTCTCCTTGGCTAAGGACCTTACCGCAACTTCTGGGGATGACTTAATAACCTGCATTAAGATGTTGGACGAAACTTTCACTACATTCGCTAGAAGTTATGAGAGGCTAGACCTAGGTCTTCTTGACAAAATGCTTGCTTCGGAGGTTCGTGCATTACCATGCACTTGGGAAGAATACGAACTTATGACCACTAAATTTCCCAAAATTGCTGCCGAACTGATAGCAAACGATGAAATCTCAAAGGAACAAGCTGCCCTCAGAAGACTTATCACTTCGTATCATAAGCCCCCTCGTTCTGCTCCTGAACACGGGTTGCAAGAGCTCACACAGATGGCAGGCTCACCTTCCACGTTCTTGCAGCAGTGGTTTACTCTAAGGATCCAATGGGAAACAAAAGGTTGCTAAATAATGACAAATGCTGAGCAACGCAGGGCCGTTAAAACCCTCGAATATGACCCTACTTATGTGGCACCTATATCGTTTAGGATTTTGGCCATTGGCCATAACCAGTATTTAGCGATCAGGTGCTCGCTCACCCCTACATTGACCAATTCCTCATCGAAGGGAGTTACACATTGCCAGTTGCCTCAATACTGGAGATCTCTTCCACGATGTTTTGACCTACATGTCCCAAGTCTCCATCCAACCATCTGCTCTTGATTGTCTTGCCCAACTCGAATACAATCCAAGCTTCTATGATTGGTTATTGGCCAGGTAAGTCAACCCACACGAAACAGCGGGTACCTCGCCCTTCCTGTGCTAATCCTAGGAAGGATTCCTTGAAAGATCCGCGACGGAGGGGGGGGAGCAATGTGAGCAAGAGCATAGCAAAATGAGAGTTATGCTATCGAGCTAACAGAATGTTATAACTAATTAAGTTTATGTGGAAGAATACTGCAAGGGAAAACAATAGCAATTGCTGCTGTGGGCCGATCTCTAAAATTCAAGCCTCTAAGCAAGTATACCAATTTTGGGCACATACATTTTTCTCTCAAACTGCATTTTGATTAGAAATAAGCAGATTGTTAGGTATTAATGTTGGCATGGTGTATTGACAGGACACCACCATGGCAGGACAAGACAAAGGGGGCAAACTCCCATTCTCTGAAGAAGAGATGACCAAATTCGACATCAGCATCGAGACACGAGGATTCAGTCAATTCACTTTCAAGCACACATTGAATCTGGATGAGGCCATCCTGGAAGAACTTGCGATCAAAGACTTGGTGGACAGATGCCACCTCCACAAGTATGTGGAAAAGGTGGGGCAGGCCGTGGATTACGGCATGTGTGCGGATTTCCTGAGGAACTTCGACAAGGGCAAGAATTGTGGCACTGTCACAGTAAGGACAGGGGAGTAGGAAAGAAAAATCGAAGTGCCCCTCAATGCAACAATCATAGAAAAGGCCCTGGGGCTCATACCCAAGAAAGAGAGACAGTCGAGACGGGATGTTTACGCCATGCTGGGGGTAAAGAAAGAAGAGGTGCACACCGTGGATGGAATCAGCTTGGCTGACATCCCGGACCCAGCAGTGAAATTACAAGTGAAGATGATCCACACCCTCTTCTCGGGCCAACGGTACAATGCATTGATGAACAGGATTGGGGTCCCGTTGTTGGAAAGCATCGCAGCAGGAGTCCCTGAAGAGATAGACTGGAATGGGTTCATGCAGAAGACCATTCAAAGTTCAGCTGCCCTCCTCACTCCGGCGGAAGCACCAGGAGGAGAATCCCCTGCCTCAACCGCGCATTCCGCAAGGAAGAAACCTGCATCAAAGGCTGCTACAATCAAATACGGTGGTATTCTGATAGCCATCATAGATGAAGCAATAAAGGATGCGGGCATCATGGAGGAGCAAGTTGTGCATCAAAGCCCACCTCACCACGAAGGAGGGGAATCAAGTGAAAAAACAATAAGTGACAAGGGAGAACAGGAGGTGCCACCTACATGAGTGAGCAAACCCGAAGAACAAAACAAAAGTGACAAGAGACAGAAGGAGAAGAAAGAGAAATTAAGTAAAGAAGAACGGGCTGACGTCAAGAGGGCTCAAAGAGAGTCTAGGAGGGTTGAGGAAGAAAGGAAGAGGAAAGAGGAGGAGGAGCTTGCAAGGATAAGAGAGGAGTCGAAGAAGGCAGAAGAGGACAGGAAAAGACGGGCGGGAGAAGAAGCCGAAGAGCAGCGAGACTGAAGGAACTGGCCGAATTGGCAGAAGCTACACGAAGATCTGTGGAAGAGACCCATGGGGGCGGAGAACTCGAACCCGTAAGCCCCCACTATAAAGCCGAAGCCAATGCAAGTGTGGAAGTAGCTCCAATGGTCGTAGGCAAGGGCAAGTCCCTACTACATCCACTTCCTTCCTCCTTTGTGCCGACAACGGCTGAAACTATGACTGCAACCACCACACAACCCACACCTCCCCTCGACACGGCACAGCTCATGACCATGGTGCAGATGCTAGTGAGCAAGGTGGCCGAAATCGTGCCAGTGACCAGATTGAAAAGGCCCACTGCCGCAGATGCAGAGTCACGGCAAGACCCTAAATGACAAAGGCTGGAGGCATCAACCACCACGCCCCATACTCCCATGCCTACCAACACTAATTATGATGCATATGTGGCCGAGCTACTAACACAACTAGACAAGGAAAAAGAAGAGAAGAAAGTGGCATTGCTGGAGCTAGAGAAAGAAAAAGAGACGTCAGTGGCCCTCAGGCTAGAAGTCTCAAGGCAAGAAGCCGATAGACAGAGAGAAATAAAGGCCCTGCAGGACCAACTAGCAGAAAAAACGAAGGAAGCCCAAGACAATGAAAGCCGCCTTAGACAAAGGCTAGAAGACAAGGAGCAGAGCTTGGTGGCAGAACAAAGGAGCCTAAAGCTACTAATGCAGCAATATAGTGATCTACAGCAAAGGGTCGCTCAAGTGGAAATGCTCTACCAGGGGGTTCAGGAAGGCGAAGCCGCTGTTCCACAAGAACATGCCACGGAGCCCCAATCGTGGCAAGAGCTAGAAGAACAGAACAGGTTAATAAGAGAAATCGAATTCCTGAAGAGTGAAGGGCCAGGAGTCTCAGTAGAGCTAAAGCAAAACGGCTACAGGATGAAGTGCAAAGATTGCAAGATGCATTGGAGACCTTCCAGGAAGACGTAGAAGCCCTCATGGCCATGGCTTTCAATCAAAAAAGGCTATTCCTCTCGCTGAAATCCAAAGCCAAGAGCAACTGGTGCAGGAAAATTAGAAATCTTGGCCGAGGCACATCAAAGGCTCAACATTGTTGATCAAGCGAGAGGGATTGCTGAAGAGCAGCTAGCTCAGAAATTAAGAGAAAGAAACCAATTATGGTTTTTATCAAATGAGCAGCAACAGGTAGTAACCACCCTAGCGAGCCGACTGGAGGAAGAAAGGAAAAGGATGGAGGAGAGAGCCATGGAATGGGAAAGGAAAAATTTTGACAGGGTAAGGGACTTAACCGAATGCCTAGCGGTGGCAGAATGTGAAAGAATGCTTGCAGAAGCTAGGGTTGAGGCTGCAGAAATAACCACTAAAACCCAGTGGCAGGCCTTCCTCAATACGGTGCTCCACGTGACGCAAGCTGAGAGCAATGATCCAGTGGAAAAGGTGAAAAGAAAGTTGGAGCTAACCACCCGAGCTGTAAGATACGGCCTTCAAGAGCAGGAGCTTCCAACAAGTACAGGAATCACTAAAGAGCAACAATTCTACTACCTACGCTGTATGGGCCTTTCCACTACTGAGCTCGAGGAGTTAGGTTTTCAGGAGCAGGAACAGCCACCACTACCACCGCCAGTCATCCCACCTGTGGTTGAGCAGAATGTTGAAGAGGGTCTGGATTTCGAGCAAGATGATGACGAAGAGCCACAAAGAATGCCGTGTCCATCTCAACCCGATATCCCACAGGAGGAACATGCAGATGCCCATCTCCCAGAGCACATAATTGCAGCACGGAGGAGACAAGAGTTAGCTGAGGAGGCCCAACCTCAAGCATGCACACTTCCCCGACAACTCCCTGAGGAGCCCATGCCACTGAGGAATGATACACATCCTATAGACTGGCCCCAAGAGTTGGTCATCTGGCGTCAGCGAGAGTTACATAAGAGGCCGTTCGAGCTCTCGTTTGCTTTCCTACGATCTCTGGACCGGGCCCTGCCTCTAGGAGTCATAGCCAAGATCAAAGATTTGGCTAACAAACTTGCAAACAGATGGATAGAAGAAAGGATCATGATAATGACTAGGTTGCGACAAGAGCCACAGGAGTACTGGGAAGACAAGGTCAATCTGGTTCCCAAAACCGTCCAAGGCTACGAGGCATAGCCGAAATGGCGAAGGAGGATTTGGGACACCAATTTTGATGCATGGACCGCATTTTGTAGTTCACTCCCCGAAGAGCGCAACGATCCCATATACATGTCCTACCCCCGTAGGCATGGAGTGGACTATGATAGAGATTTACATGGGGATTATGACTTCCCGAAAATGTATAATGTAAATGCTAGAAGCCCTGAGGAGTGCTTAGTGTTTAGGGTAGAAGATATACTTCCCTCTATAAACCGTTTTCTTATAGACTTTTCTTCCTGCCCTGATCCAGCATTTTTGACCACTTGTAATTACCTCCAACTTATCAAATTCCTGCTACTCCAGAAACCTGCAATAGAGGAAGCCCATCTCCCCCCACTCTTCTTTGATATTAACCTAGGAATAGATAGTAGAGCTATGACTAGGTTGATGATGCAGGCTACTCTCCTCCCTTCCTTCTGTCTAGAGCTCTTAGAAAATATGAGTGACACCCGCTTTGCAAGGTGTAATCACCCCTTCTTGTCCGCCACTCCTCTGAGAGCTAAAGCTGATATTAAAGAATACCTACAAAGTCACGCATTCTTATCTCAATGCGTGCGACCGCCCCGTGACTAAATAGATGCCATATACCTTGCCAAATGTACTCTCTCTCATTCTTAATTTAAAAATGTTTTTTTTTTTTTAAAGGAGAGCCAGACAAGAGCAAAAACAGCAAAGCTGAAAGATGAATTTACTACTTCCCAAATGTACTCTCTCTCATTCTTAATTTAAAAATGTATTTTTTTTTTTTTAAGGAGAGCCAGACAAGAGCAAAAACAGCAAAGCTGAAAGATGAATTTACTACTACTAAACAAGTTAACAAGGAGGACACTTCACATGTGCTTGCAGTCTTCCTTCACTATTATTGTGCACCACACTCACTGCATCTAGGGTTCTCTCTAGCCCTTCCCCCACTTCACACTTAGGGCACATCAAGGGTAGGACTTTCAGACCTGTCACCCTAAGTTTTGCACCACACCTCCAATGACGTATGAATTGGGTCCTCAAGAGTGGGACATTACCAAGGGCTTGCCCAAGGTTAGACCCATTTCCTAGTTCCACTGGCACGGGCACCATGCACTACACAGTGAGACAGACACACCCCCTAGGAAGTGTGCAACTTTTCTTACAGGTCATGTTCGTGTTTCCAAAACTGGCTACTTGGCTGAAAAAGATCGTCCACCACATCCTCCAAGGACAAGGAATTTTTCCATCAGTCGGACATGACTCCATTCCCACAACTTTGAAGCTTCACTACAAAGGTCTAAAGGGCTCCACACACTTTAGGTGGCCAAACATCCGTCTATTGATGGCTGCCATGACTGAACCAAATCAAGCAGAAGAAAACCCCAGTGATGGATCTGCCATTGGCATAGATCTTGGAAACTCATCGTCCAACGATCCCTGCCCAACGCCTCAAGATCTACGGATCGCTAATTGATTCCACAAGCCTGAAGACCTTCAACTCAAAACTAAAGACCTTCTACTCAAAGACAAGGATCTTCAACCACAGTCATGGATTTTCAAGGTCAACAGCGTTTGGGGGTTTTTCCAGAATAAATCCCTCCAATACCACCCTCCTACGGGATTGCTTATTACTTCAAGCGTTTCAGATACTCAAAGAACAACCGGCTACCTAAAGGGGCGCCACAACAATGTGAAAGATGCCTAGGATCTTCATGGAGCCTAAAGCATGCCGAAATCTCTCCTGATCATCGTCATCAAACCCCATCACTTCTCATTCACAAGCATCAACGTCATCTACTCACCAGTCCACCTCGCGACAGCTTCATCTATCCCACTACCTCCCACCACATTGCCATGGGACTAGCACTTGGCTAGGAGGGGGGTAATGTTTACCGCAGCATAGAAGAGCGAGAAATGGAAAAAATAAAAGAAGAAAAAGGCACCTTTGGAAAAAATTAAATGCACAGGCACGACCCTCAGGAAGTCTTAGAGTCACCCAAGGAGAGTAAAAGAATAAAAAGTGCACCATTAAGTGCGAAAACGCTTCCAAAACCTTGTAAGAGAGCGCCAGGCTCATTCCTGTGCAAATTGTATGCATTAGTTGGGGATAGGATAGACTAGAACGGTGGGAAATGAGAAATGGGCCTAGCTAATGGCCCGCCATGTAAAAAAGGGGGATGACCACCCATGAAAAGTAGGGCATGTATATAAAGTTGAAAAGTGAATGGGAAGCTCATTCTTGTGTGTGACCAAAGCTTCTTCTTCTTCTTCTTCTCTTGTTTTTTACCTTCTTCCTTGTGCTTGAGAGAGGGATTGAGAGAGTGTGAGGGAGTGAGGGAGTGATTGTGTGAGAGTGAGGGATCTTGGAGAAGAAGCTCTCCATCTTCTCTCTTCATCTTCCCCTCCTCTCCCCTCTTCTCTTGTCTTGCGTGTGGCTATGGAGGATGAAGCTCATGGGAGAGGGATTGAGGTTGCTTGAGCTTGCCTCAAGGATCGTGGAGCTATCGGTTTGCAAGAAAAAGGAGAGTACTCGATCGAGCAACAAGGTAAGCTCACTACACCCGTAAGGTAGGCATTGCGCATCGGCTATGTGAGAGGTAGCCATGGCCGCTCGGTTCGAAACACTTGAGCAATAAGTGATCCGTAGGTCTTGGGGTAGAGCTCGAAGCTCCCCTACACCCGTAAAGCATAATCTTGAAATCATTCAAATACCATGTAATTGACAACCAAATGTAATGCCCAATAGGTCCAAAATGTTCAAATACATCTGAAGACAAAGCTCCAAGTGACTGTCAAGCATGGGCAAACCAAGTGGCATCCATATCTGACCAAAGTATAAATGCAAGAAGCCTAAATGTCAATCAGTGACAATAGGCATAAACCGATCCAAAGCATGCCAACCGAAGCCAAATGCTAGTGAATGACGACCAAGGTGGAGGCTAATCCAAGCTCAAAAGCATTCCCGAACCAAAAAAAAGCATTTGACAATCTTCAAATACATCGATATAATCATTCAAATCTCCAGTGAGCACCCCGGATCTAAGAACCAATGCATACACCAAGTAAATGAGCTTCAACCCATTGTATTGCAATAACATATTTACTATCAAATCAAGCTCAATCGGTGCCCAAATCTACTCCAAATCAGTCCCAAAGAATAGACATAGCATCCCATAACATCTGGGCATCACTGGGCATCAATAGGCATCAAACGGGCAATGCCAAGAAGCATCAAATAGTAAATGTCAAGTGCTATCCTATTTTGACAGTCCTGGGACTGCGTATACAGCAATGGCTGAAGATAGAAGCACTCGAATCGATCTTCAGGAGCCAAGAACTAATGTTGGAGAGTCCAACAATGATCGAGAAGGCTGCCAAGAGTGCCAGGAAGCCAGGGAAGAAGTGGGAAGTGCCAAGAGGAGATCAGTCCAGCCCCCTAAAAATGGGCCACATTTTGCACTTGCTATTCCTAGGGGTTGGGGGTCTTCAACAGTGCTCTGGAGCACTTGGCAATGTAGAGGGGGCTCCGATGCAGCCCTGCAAGATGCCAATGGAAGGCCAGAAGGTTAAGGAGGAGGTGGGAGATCAAAATATACATGCAAATGAAGGTGCCATGGCTACCGTTGAAGCTCGGGTTGAAGCTCTTCAAATCCGGGCTGAAGAGAATGCCGGGCAAGCTCCAATGCCTTTGCTCTGATACCAGTTGAAAGGGAAGTGGAACCCATGAGGAAGAAGCTTGGCGGTGAGAGCTATGGCAGATGGAGAGCAAGAGCAAGAGAGAGAGTGAAACTCAAAGTGGGAACTCCAACAACCACAATGTGTGGCCATGCCTTTCTTTATTCAAACTGTCACTAAAAGAATAAAGAATAAGTGACTATGACATGCGCTCACCACCTATAGTGTGCAGTGGCGGGTATTGTTAGTGTAGCAAAGTGTAGCAATACATGGGTGGCTTGGCGGAGGCACCTTTACCCCCAACATTAAGGGCTTGGTCTCGAGATATCGCGACATTAGCAATCAATTCCTCCACAACCATGGGGGTTTTTACCGTCACGAATTTGTATTCCTCCTAGGTGCATAGCATGGAATAGACATCCAACGCTAAGGATGGATCAAGTAGACCTAGGTCTAAGCGCTCATAGCTTTTAACAAGTAGCGTGAAAGTGGCACCTAAGAGCTTGATGTAGGTGACCAGGTCATCTCATGTGTTTTCAGCTAGGTCTTTAGCCAACGTGAGGATCAATTGGCATTCGTAGGATGGCTTAAGACTTGTTGGTAGGTAGGGTCGAGCCGAGCTAGACAAGGGAGCTTCTAGTGACCGACCCTTATGTGGGTCCTTAGGGGTACTCACATCCTCAGGGACCATGGGTTGGGCTTGCGGCTCAGAGGATGTGCTACGCTTGGGTTGAGAAGTAGCTCAGCTACTAGGCTACTTGGGGGTGGTCAAGCCAATGGAAGTCAGCTGTAGTTTTGGTTGATAGACTTGCTATAGTGCCGATGGCCTAGTGATCTTAGGTTCTATAGGTTTAGTAGTTGTGGGCTCTGCAGGCTTGGGTATGAGGGTTTCTTGGGGCCTTGCTTCCTTAACTGTTGTTCGATCTTGCATGGATGGGTTCGAGGGTGGCACTTGAGTAGTGCCCTTGACAATTTTGGCTTTAGGCACCCATATCCAGGCATTGCCCTTGTAATACCCATGTGCTTGCAACAAGGTTTTGGGAACCTATCGTGGCTTAACCGTTTGTCTTTGCCTATATCACCTTTTTTGCGGCCTCCTAGCTCTTGGGTGTGATTTTCTTGCATTGCCAGGTCGTGTATGCTTGCTTCTGGGAGGTGGGCCTTTGTTCTTAGGCATACATTTAAGCTATGGTTCCTAGGCCTTAGCTCTAGTTTATGTGGTTTGTTGGCATTGAGTGTTGGCGGGTTGTGACAAGTCATGACCCCCCTCCTTAAGCTGGGTGGTGGGTTGCTCTACCGATGGTTTTGCAGGCTTTAATGGAGCCACGCTACCCTTGCTAAAATCCGTGATTATTCGCACATTGTCGGATGGCTAGATGAATGTACAATCAACATTGCACAATGTCTACTTTTTAAATGTACATCCTAATAATGATTCCATACCTGCGTCCTTCGCATTTGGCAACACATAAAAGATCATGGGTAGGCTTTCAGACTCGATAGAGATAGCAATCTTGCACATTTCCAGAAGTGCGTATGATCGAGGGTAACCACATATAGGCTAAGTTTGGCATTAGTGGGCTATAATTGTGGTCTGCCAATTTGAATCCAATGATCGTGAGTCAAGTTATCAAAATCAACACCCTTATCAATCAATGCATCAAACGTATGTGTTTGTTGGGCAATAATTGTCACTTGCAGGTAGGCCGGAGCTACAGCTTCCTCATTTTCATCCTCAATTTTCGTGATAGTGGCCACTCGTACCTTGATAGGGGATTCTAGCAATGGAGGCTCATGTAGTGGGTGTGTGGGAGGGTAGTATTTCTTTATGCAACTATTGTTGAAGAATCCTATGCCCTCACCCTCTAGGGTTTCGAGTCTACATTATTGCTTCGGTTGATGGTGTAAACTCTAAAAGGTCCTAGTCATCTAAACTTCATCTTTTGTTTATGACCTTTGATTGAGTACAACAGTACTAAGTCTCCCTGTTCGAAATCCCATTGTTTGACGTGCTTGTCAAACCAACTCTTGTGTCATGCCTTCTCGCATATCAGTGCATGGGTGGCTAGAAGTCCAGTCTCCGATAAGTGTTCTAGCTCGAGTAAGCACTCTGTCTATACCTCCCTTCCATCCCATCTCTCTTGAAGAGCTATTCTCAAGCTCAGAACAAGGAGCTCTACGGGTAGAATTGCTTCAATTTTGTAGGTCAACCTGAAGGGAGTCTGTCCTACAGCCGTTTTATAGGCTATCTGATAGGCCCACAAGGCTGCTATTAGTTTGTTATCCCAATCACTGTGTGAAGCAGAGACTACTTTGGTCAGGACATTTACTAGAATCTTGTTTGTGGACTCCGACTAGCCATTCCCTTGAGGGTAGTAGGGTGAGGATTTGCAGTGGATGATCAGAAAGGTGGACAAGAGGTGAGCGATCACTTCATTGATGAAGTGTGTGCCTTGATCGCGAGTACTGTGCTATAGGACTAATAGGCCCAATGAAGTCAATCCCCCACTTCTCGAATAGTTGTCTTTTAATAATTAGGCTTAACTCCATTTTGTCCTTAAGAATAGGTACCTTGGTCCATTGGCACTCATCGTAGTGCTTTACAAATCGTGCTACATCTCAGAAAAGGATAGGCCACCATAGTTGAGACTGCAGCACCTTGTGAGCTATTGTATCTTCGTTGAAGTGTCCTCTTTCAATTCCCATGTGTCCCTCTATAAGTGCGTCATGCATTTCATGCTCACACATGCATCTTTGTAGCAACCCGTCTTGCCCTAGCTTGTAGAGTTGGCCTACTATCAATTGATAGGGTTGGACTTTAAGAATGAGTAACCTAAGTCAGGCCTTTTCGATAGGTCTTTCAGGCAATATGTGTTCAAGCACTTGGCTTATGTTGTCTACCCAATATGCCATCGAGTCAACTCCAAGAAAATCTTTGTTTGCTAGACAGGTTAAACAAATGTGTGTCTGGCAACTCATCCATAATGCCCTATCTAGCAACTTCTCCAGTGGGTATGCGAGACATATGGTCAGCCATGTAATGTTGCTTCCCTTTGTGTACAACCACAGAGAAGTCGAATTCTAAGAGTAGCAATAACCATCGAGCAATACATCATATAGCACACGGTTTATTCACGAGATAAAGCAATGCTTGATGGTCAACAAAGAAGGAAAAAGGCGTAGCCAACAGGTAATGCCAAAATTTCTTTACAACAAACACCATGGCTAAACCCTCTCTCTCTATCATTGAGTAATTCATTTGTGTATTTGTGAGTTACTTGCTAGCAAAGCTCACTAGATAGTCTAAATTGTGTTCACCAGGCTGGCACAACATAGCTCCCACGGCAAACTTCAAAGCGTCAATGTAAACATGGAAGGTTATGGTCCAATCAGGGGCTCGTAGGATTGGTGTTGTGGTTAGAGTCTTCTTCAATTACTTGTACATGCATTGGCATTCCTTGCTCTATTTGAATATTATCAACAACTTGTACAGAGGTCTAGCAATCAATGCATAGTTCAGTACAAATCTCTGATAATACCCTGTATGGCCTAGGAAGCACTAAACTCCCTTGTAATCAGATGGTGGTGGTAGATCAACAATAACCCTGACTTTTGAAAAGTCTGTGGCAATGCCGTTCTTTGACACCATGTGTCCTAGGATGCAACCATGTTTTTCCCTAAACTAGCACTTCAAGGGGTTCAACGAGAGATGATACAATCGACATCATTCAAGACCGCTTGGATTTTGTCGAAGTGTTCCTTCCAATTAGAGTGAACACACAAATCATCAATGAATACTTTTAACTCTTTCCTAAGCATGTCTTTGAATATGGCACACATGAGACATTGGAATGTGGCTGGTGTGTTTGTCAACCCAAAGGACATGACTATGTAGGCAAAGACCCCCCCCCCCACTCAGTGGCGAATGCAGTCTTGTGCCTATCGTTAGAAACAGCGTGCACCTGATTTTACCCTAAGAAGCCATCCAGGAAACTATAGGCCTCTTTATCAGCTACTCGCTCGAGCATATGCTCAGTGTATGGTAATGGGTAGTTATCTCTCTTGGTAGCCACACTAACTTTCTTGTAGTTGACGCACACTCTAATCTTTTCTTTTTTTTTCAGTATGATCACTATGGGTGAGACCCAGTCCGTATCCTCAATTTTGTAACTGAATCTTGCTCTCAACAGTTTATCTATTTCTTCTTTGACAAAGTGAGCATGCTTGGATTCATAGGATACGATCGATGCTTGACCGGCATTACATCGGGGGTCATAAGTATATTGTGAGTCACTACACTCAAATCTACCCCTTTTAGCTCATCGTCGAGAGACCAAGCAAAGACATCTATGTACTCCCATAAGAGAGAAATGAGAGTGGCTTCCTCCTTCTCAGTCAAGTCATTGGCTATAAAGACATGTCGAGGCGTCTCCCCTTCCTTAGCTAGATTAACCTCCTTGACTTTAACTGTGGCCCTTCTATTGGTTCACTTCTCTACCCATATCGTTTTGGCTCCTAGCAAGATCACTACCCTATCACCCTTCTTAAACTTTGTGAATCATTTTGGCAGGTCTTGTAGTGTTATTTGCTCCTTAGCTTGCGGTTCCTTTGACTATCCCCTTTGTTCCTCTTCAACCTTCGGTGCCTTAGGTGGACTAGTAGGCCCCCTTGGTACGTCCTTAGGTGGTTGAAGTATCTCAGGATCACTGTCTGAGCTTACTTCTAACTTAGAATCAAACTCTCCGTCTTCGCTAGAAGAGAGAGTCTCTCCTGGTGGTCAAAGCTTAGATGGTGACTCTGTCTTGAATAATGAGACGAGGTTGGGCTAGGCCTACTTGCTCATAGTCAATTGCATGTATGTGCTCGAACCATGTGCAATCGCAATCCATGTGCATAACTCCTCTCTCGATTCTAAAAGCATTCTTATTTTGAGATTTAGAGTCTGCCCATATTTGCTCAATTAGATGTCCCACATTGTCACATTTTATATTGTCTATTTCCCTTTCGATTTCCTCGCTGCTAGAATAGCATTCTTCATACTCATCATCTGAACTATTTCCCTCTGACTACTCATCATCTCCTCTCTAGCCTCACTCTCATCAATGATTAGGGCCCCATTATACATCAATTTTAGGTCATGCACCTTAATCCACTCCCACTTAGGGTCGTTCATGAGATCCTTGAGTGGTTTCAGGTTAGCAGCAAGGTTGCCAGCTAACTTGCCCGTCGTGTATTTCAAGACATCGTAGAGTTCTAGCCTATTGTTAGGGACATGGAACATGATAGGTTTGGATCGGCATGGCGAGAGCTTCTGGCCATCATGTAGAGTAGCACTGTAGGCCCCTTCTTGGGCACTCTCACTTATGATTCTTGATTACCTGTCAGGGTATTCTCCTACTGGTGGGTTCGTTCAGTTTCGTAAGTCTAAGTGAGTTCCTTGTTATTTACACACAATCCTCAATTTACCGTCACTCTGTGTGTGTGTGTGTGTGCGCGCGCGCGCACGTGCGTGCGTGCGTGCGTGCGTGCGTGTGTGTGTGTGTGTGTGTGTTCTTTTTTGTGCACTCTGCGAAATCAGGCTTTTAGTTGTTCTTCAAGTGCACTTCAGTTGTCGAAAAACAATGTGGGATGAAATGCAAAATGGTAAATGCAGCTTCAGCACTGCCATCTATGTTCTCGCTCTCATTAGTCTTTAAGGTATGCGCTACATTTTTTTGCTCAGTCAAGGTCTAATTGAGGGTCTACAACTTAGTTTGGCACTCTCAGTGAGTGGACGGCTAGCAATTAACTAGCGTCATCACTAATCTACAATTCACTGGTTCTCTTGTTTCTTGGACTAGAAAGGTGTTTTATTTGTCTGTAATATCTCTCCCACAGGTTATGGTCCAGATCGGCCAGGGTCTACAGATGTCAAATCTGACAAATTCTAGATTTGGCCCAGCTAGTCCGAATTGTAGGTTTCGAGTGTTATATTTGGCATGTCCAAGTGGCCTAGGGCCGAATGATATCGGGGCCAAATCTAAGGGCCAAGTGTCCGAGGGCCCTGTCCGAATCTGCGTGTGGCAAGATGGGCTCGTCCAATTTGAACGGGCTGAATATGGTGGTTCGAATGGGTAGGCTGAGTGGGATAAATGGAAATTGAGCCAAATCAACCGAGTCAAATGTCAAATTGAAGTGTTCAAATGTGACTAGGCTCAATGGCCGAGGGCTGATTCTGGGGCTTGGCTGTCCAAATCTAGGAGTGTCCGATTTTTCTAAGTCCGATCATTCGAATTCCAAGAATTGGACGTCTGAGTATCCAATTCTAGGAATCGGAACCATGGGGACCGTGTCTGATTTCGTCGGCACGCAAACAATGGCAACAAAAATTCAATTTGTGGCAACAATTTTGGCCACGCCCACAAGCAAGGATCTCTAGAATCCAAGGACAGATACATAGGAAGGTTTCTACATACCTAAAAACTCCTAGGAAAGCCGATTGATTCGCCAAAAGCTCGAAGTCACACACACACACACACACTCTCTCTCTCTCTCTCTCTCTCTCTCTCTCTCTCTCTCTCTCTCTCTCTCTCTCTCTCTCTCTCTCTCTCTCTCTCTCTCTCTCTCTCTCTCTCTCTCTCTCTCTCTCTCTCTCTCTCTCTCTCTCTCTCTCTCTCTCTCTTTGTGTTGCATAACTGAAAATGAGCCTTCCAACCCCCTTCCTTGGGTCTTAAGCCCTTGTCCTGATACCCAAGTGCTGCCTCGTTAATGCTCATGCCTTGTCAGCGAATTACAAGCCCATTTTTTTTCCAATTTTTCCCTATTTTGGCATGTTTTATAGCAGAAACCCTAGGTTGTTTTGCTTCGATTTCTTGCTCCTAACATACTCTAAATGCAACAAAAATCAAAATACAAATACTAAAATGAATCCTCCTACTTATCTACTCATCAAAAAACTGAAACACTTACTTTTTGCGAAGATTAAAGCCCCAAAATCTCTTGCCTATCTCAAGCTCCATTTCGGAGATTACTTCGTTGCTCGATTTGAGGCACGCAAGTGTTGAAGCTTGAATCTATTTGTCCTGACAACAGAACCAAAATGTAATGGGAGCTCACACTCAACCATCAAGACCCACTGACTGCTTATTCTTTCAAGCATTTCAAGTGAACACAAATGGCTATCTCTCATCTAGCTGGCGTGCCTTCGATCCTACAAGAGTGTAGTGAGCTTACCTTGATGCCCGAATGAATACCCTCCTCCCTCAAGCAACCTGGTAGGTCCATCCTCCATAGCTACACACAAGACAAGATAAGACAAGAGAGAAGAAGAAGAGAGGAGGTGATGGAGAGCTTCTTCTCCTCGATCTCTCACCCTCACACACTCACTCCCTCACACTCCCTCTCTCAATCACACACAAGCAAGCAAGAAGGAGAGAAGAAAAGAAGAAGAGATCACTTTTGCCACACACCAAAGAATGAGCTTCTCATTCACTTTTTTGAGTTTATATACCAAACCCTAATCTGTTTTGGGTGGTCATCCCCTTTTTTACATGGCCGGCTTCCTTTCTATCCTTACAATCTGCACAAGAGAGAGCTTGGTGCTCTTTTATAAAAGTTTTAGGGGCACCTTGCATTTAAAAATGCTCTTTTAGCTCCCGACTTGCACTTTTCCACTTTTTCGCATGCTAAGGTTAACACCTAGATTGGAACATAACATTCCACGTGGACATTGATGCATCAAAGTTCATCATGGGAGCTATTTTGTGCCAACCTGGTGAACATACTCTCAATTATCACGTGAGCTTTACTAGTAGACAACTCACATACATGAAGATGAATTACTCCACAATGGAAAGGGAAGGCCTAGCTATGGTGTTTGATGTAAAGAAGTTCCGTCATTATCTTTTGGCTATGACCTTTACCTTCTTCCTTGACCATCAAGCTTTGCTTTATTTGGTGAAAAAACCTTGCGGACACATAGCTAGATAGTTAATTCTGCTTCTAAATTTTAACTTCTCCATGGTTGTACACAAGGGTAAGCAACATTACATAGTAGATATTCCACATAACCATAGGAGAAGTGAATATATAGGGCATTGTAGATAACTTATCTGATGCACACCTTTTTAGCATATCCAATGAAGAAGACCTGTTTAAGGCCAATCTAACACCATATTGGGAAAATGACATAGTCCAAATCCTAGAGCACGGATTGCTTGAAAGACCTATAGAGAAGGCTAGGCTAAAGCACCTTATCCTCAAGATTCAACCACCCTATTAGTTAACAGGTTGCAAGCTCTATAGGCTAGGACATGATGGGTTATTACAAAGATGTGTATGTGAGCATGAGATGTATGATGTACTTGCTAAAGTGCATAGTGAAATTTCTAGAGGACACTTCAATGGAGGCACTACAACATGCAAAGCGTTGCAATCTCAACTATGGTGGCCCATCTATTCCACGACGTAGTTAAGTTCATGAAGCATTGCGACGAGTGCCAAAGGACCAAAATCCCCATCCGTAAGGACAAGATTTCATTGACCCTAGTAATAGCATGACAATCCTTTGAAAAATGGGGAATCAACTTCATTAGGCTAATCAATCCTGCAGCACAGTACTCACAAGCATAGTACATGATTGTGGTGTGACAGATTACGTCACGAAATGGACGGTAGCTCGAGCTACCAAGAAGAATGACACTAGGACCACGGCTAATGTAATATCTCCATTACTTAGTTTATTTTATTAAACAATATGCATATACATTCCAAAAATTGATTTATGTTGAAAACAAAATGGTAAAGATTGCATATTTTTAAACCTAGCTCTAACTATGAAGATAATTGATAAGGTATTATATGCCAGCTCATGGAAGGAAGGCTTGGGAAGCCCTCCAAAGACAAGCTTATTAAAACTATGTTTGTAGTATAGAACAACAAAAAGAACTAGCCTAGTGGATAGTCACTTGGCAGTTAAGTGCACTTGGGTGATGACACTGCCAAGATGAGTGACCTCTCGAGAAGCTTTTCCTACAAGCTAGTGGGAGCTTCTCGCGCACAACCAACAGTACCAACAAAGCCTTTGTAGCCTGTTGCCAAGTATGACAAGGCCAAGATGCCAAAGTCTATGCCTTGGTCATCGCCACCTTGGTTGTGAGCCTTGGAGTGATGCCTGCCCGACGACACGACGCGCGGTGCTCGCCGTATCTTTATCTCCACGCTACATTCCAAAACGGAGCCCCTCTCTGACATCATCAATGATGTCATCAAAAATGATAAAAATAAGTGTTCTTTTTTTACCCCCTCCTCGGATTACTATATAAACAGGGATAGGATGTCACATCAGAGGAACAACCCATGTAAAAGTCTCTTTTCCTGTTGAAGCATCGAAGCTCTACTGCAATCTGTCGAACCTCTCTCTCTCCACACCTACGTGGAAGCGCTGCTCAAATCCATCAAGCTTCTTCCATGGCTCCCAAGAGACGACAAGATGCTGAGGGAGGTCATGCTCAGAGAGCTCCCCAATGCGAGGAAGTAGTTGCCACCACTGAGGGAACTCAACATGAAGCTGAAGCGCAAGTGGAAGTTGCCCCTAAATCCATTCAACCCGAAGGACCAGTTGTTCCACAACAAACTAAGGTTGCAATCATAAAACGTAATCATGATGGATGGCCGAACGGAGATAATCAAGTTTAGTACATAAGAAAATGATTAGTTTTAAGCTATTAACTCTACAACTTCCTAATTTTTCTATTGTTTTTTTTGCATCTTACAATAAAATGAGGGATAAGTTAGTAATGTTAAAAGGCCATAGGATAAGTCTATTACATAGATTACGATTAGTTAGAATGTACTTAAACTTATAAAAACATGTTAGTATTATCAATTGCTTTTTAGGAAAGAACACGGAAATTGATGAGGGAGATATATTCTATGCATCATATACATTGACAAGTGTGTTAAAAATATTTTATGGTTATGACTACTTTTGGATTTGTGAATGATGAATTATGTCTTTTATGATTCCGTGCTTGTAATGGCCAGATAAGTTGTGGATTGTGGTGGTTCAGGATGTTAGGGTCCCCAACCCAATGCTCCCTAACCCTTTGGAAAGTGTGGAAAAACTCGCATGCGATGGATGGGCATCCTATGCTCCAAGTGATAAGTGCCCCTACTATGTAGGATGGCTCCTAAGGCTCTAGGAAGCTTAGAGGGGCTTTGATCCAGTAAATTCCCTATTGACCACAAATAGAGTGCGATCACATATAGCCCAATGCTGAGGGATTGGAAGGTCCTATCCTAGGCTAGACAATGTCTTTTTGTGGAAAGATGGTTTTGTACCACTCTACGGAGTGATGATTCTACTTGTTATTATAAAATAAAGTATGTGATTTTTGAATTGTTCATTATGTGCTAAACATTGAGTTTAACGAACCCAGTTTAATTGAGTAATAAAAGAAAGTTGTTTTCTATATGTCCAAACAGCGTGGTAGTATGCTTTGCTATTTAGAAAACTAAAGCAAACCCAATCAAGGAAAGTGGGAGGCTTCGATCTTGACGATCGAATGCCTATGGTTGGGTGGACCCGATAAGTTGGGTAACTTTCAAACACTAGATAGAGTTGATTAAATCGTGACCCTCTCAATATTCGTAGGATTAGTTACCAAGTTTAATACTGTTTTAGGGGGTCAGAGCTAAGATTTTACCTTATGGATAGGGGGGATCAAGTTACAATCTCCCCGTCTCTCACTATCTTTGAACCAAGTGCGGTGTCAACCTCACTCCTACCTTTGATTGATTACAAAGTGGTATCTCTTAGGTGGGCGATAGAGCCTTGCTATTAGGGGTGACTTGTCCACGCTTCCCTTGTGAAGTAGAACTGAGATTCCCATGTTCAATTAAGTCCTAGGTTTCCCATGGGGAGACTGGATGGTGATGTGCATGGATATGAATTTCGGTTGACTACTAAAAGGACTCCTCCGGGTTTGTTAGAGGAGGCACCACACATGTGGTATCAAAGCCTAGGTTTCAAAAGAGCTTTTATTGTAAGGTTAAGTAGTCAACATATAAAAGGAATTAATAAAATAACCACACTTGTTTGAAGAAAACTATTGTTGATTATCTTGCACTAACACTAGCATACACATTGTGTAATATTCCACCTTCCCTCTGCCTTGCTGCATAGAATCCCCCCTTTGTAAATTAAAAAGAAAATTTTTGTAATTCCTTTCCCCCCCTTTGCCGTCACTGATAGGTGGTGAGGGGGGAAAAAAGGGTGAACGACATGGTGGGGGGGCGAAAGAAGGGTAACGACAATAAGAAGGATGACGTGGAGGGAGGAGGAGTAGACGACGTAGTGGCTGATGATGTGGAGAAGGAGGGAGGCGATGTGGAAGAAGATGGCGACGGGGTAGATTGCATGGCCGCGGCCCACTCTGGACACCCAGATGGGTGATTGGGGCCCCATCACACCCTTCCCCAATATTACCCTCCTCTCCCCTATATAGACCCCCCTATCACAGAAGAGGGCATAGGAAGCCTTAAAGGCCACAACCTGTTGCTCCACGGGTAGTGAGAGAGGGTGAGAGCGTGAGAGGGAGAGAGGAGACAAGAAGAAGAAGAAGAAGAAGAAGAAGAAGAAGAAGAAGAAGAAGAAGAAGAAGAAGAAGAAGAAGAAGAAGAAGAAGAAGAAGAAGAAGAAGAAGAAGAAGAAGAGAAAAAGAGGAAGAGAGAGAGAGAGAGAGGAGAAGAAGAAGAAGAGAAGAAGAGGGAGGGAGAGAGGGAGAGAGAGAGAGAGAGGGAGGGAGGGAGAAAGACTCCTTGAAGGTTCTCCCCTTCCCCTCCTTAGAGGATTTCCCACGCATTCCTTCTCTCCCCGTTGTCGTGAACCCATATCCCATTTTTGCAAGTTTATCCTTCAATCGTAAGCTCATTTCACTCCTCAACTGGCCCTTGCTAATCAAGTACAAGATGCAGAAGTCCTATGCAAAGCGCGTCTAAAAGAGAAGAGATCGAGAATGGCACCCAAGCGGATATTGTTGCACCCAGATGGCAATCCCTCCACGAGCAATGGAGCCTCAGGTACAGCGAAGGCATCACTGCCAATCCAACCACAGCATCGATCGTAAGTAATATATTTTCAATTTAATTAATGCTCACTTTGATTCGTGCACAAGATGCATTAGAATCGTACTAAGCCTCACAGAAAGGGATTATTAAAAAGGTTAAATTCATCGCAACATTCAAAAGATAGAGTTTATGAAGCGCATGTATCTAGGGAAGTTAGTTGCACCTAGATGCTATGCGACAAATCCATACATAGCATGAACGGCATACAAGGTTCCAAGGTATTGTAGACTCTCCTTTACTGGAAAATAACAGATAAAGTATCTTACCACACTGAAAGTATGTTGAGCTTGCACGCTTGACAGATCGCATGGTAAGTAATCTATCCTAGAGGAATTTCAATCTCAAAACTCTAGTGCGTAGTTAACACAAACAACGACCATAAGGGTTAGGACTAAGGTGCCTTGAGATCCTTCCGATAGCGACTATGTTTATCAATCTTGTTCGGGGTTGGGCTAGATGCAACAACAACTCTAGGGCAAGCAAAGAGCTCAAGGATTAGGAAACCCTAAGTCAAAGGAAAGACCGATGCTTTTGTACTTGTTGAAAAAGGCTGGGTTATCGATCAATGTAAGAGATTAATAGAACTTAGGCCTTGTACAATGTTGAAACTTTAACGTATGCCTTAGCCAAAAGAAGGGTGTGTTAAGTAAATCTTACATAGAACCGCTCTGGATCCCAAGGGGGAGAGCGAATATGCAATGGAAGGTTATCGTGACCATTCTTGCAATGTTGGAAAAGGATATCATTGTTTTGTTGATTGATCTAACATCGTCTTAAATGTTTTTCACATTAAACTGATTGTTACAATGTGATTTGGATGATTATTCCAAGTGCTTGTTCTTGATAGAAAATGCATGGCAAGGGTGTGTAATAACAAGTTGCCATGGGAATAAATGAATGTTTTCTTGGAAGATGATATTAGGCCAATTGCCTGGATTGTGCTTGATTCCTAAATGGATTAATTAAGAAAGGATATTTTATGCAGGTGGATCATCTCCAAGGTCATGCCACGTTTCAACTCGAGATGGCACTGCTCGATTCACGAGCTGAAGGTCGAGTGGTGAAAAGGCCATCCACGGAAATTGTGTCTCACTCCTAGACCGCTTGGGATCAGTGCAGCTCTGGACACCCCTTGCCAAAGTCTAGGATGGAGTTCTAGACTACCGTGAGCCCAACGTCTAGGGTGTTGGAAGATCGTATTCGAGATACTCGATGGAAATTATGGTCCCATGTGATTTGCACCGAGTACTTCTATTGGACAGAAGGGATACAT
Source organism: Lygodium microphyllum (assembly GCF_053477565.2). Classification (NCBI taxonomy): domain Eukaryota; kingdom Viridiplantae; phylum Streptophyta; class Polypodiopsida; order Schizaeales; family Lygodiaceae; genus Lygodium; species Lygodium microphyllum. Next base: position 128,506,441 of record NC_141137.1, on the reverse strand, counting down.
AATTTCTCTTGTATGGGCAGGAGACAAAGATTAACTAGAAAATAAGTTAAAGAACTTGTTTGTAAAAAGGATTGCGTCCTCTGTATTTGTATTTGTGTTGTAAATTATGCAAACGAACCATGTTCCCTAAAAGGATTAATTAAGAAAGCTAATTTTGAATGTCACACATAAATGTGATAGGACCTAATTAGAAAACTAAAGCTATCAAGGGAAGTGGGTGGGCGGAACCCCCGACGGGTCTGTCCTACAATAGGGTGGTCCCAGATAACTGCGAGGCTTCTCATAAGGTTTTACCATCGTTTGACCTTTAGGTATTGATAGGTTAGAACCCGACTTATACTATTTTAGGGGACCAGAATGGGACTATGCTCTATGGGCAAAGAGGTTGAGTGCTGCATCCCTCTCATTTCCCATTCTCTTTGAACCAAGTGTGGTATGGGTCAGCTTCAGCTTGGGTATCTCTACATAAAGTAGGATGTCCAAGACCCGATGCTAGAACACTGTCAAGAGACCTTGACTACTAGGAACCCGAATTTCAAGTTGATCCTAGTGGGTTTAGCCGCGAATGTTCCGTTGCGAGGGAGACTCAAGAAACCCTAGGTGACAAACCCCGAAACATTCCATGGGAGTGCTGGGCAGCGATGCTTAGATTCATTTCTCGATGGACCGCTAAATCATGCTTGGACAGGCCACGTTACAATTGGTATCAAAGTAAAACATTGTAATGCTACATGATTGATTAATGTATGGTTTGTAGGCATATCCTAAATAGAATAACAGAAGTGGTATGGCTTGACAGTCAGGCACCTTCTACACCCATGAATGCTGACATGCAAGAGAAGAAATTCCCTCTCAATCAAAATAAGGCACCCAAGTTTGATGGAGAAGGAATAGACGTCGCAGCCGAGGTAGAGATATAGATTGAGTCGATGGATGATTGTTTCTCTGCTTCGAGAATTGCCTCTACCAATCAAGCAATGATAGCCAAACTTAAGTTATTTGGCTAGGCTCGGTTATGGAGGAACCAATGGTGTAAGGATCAAGGTGTTTCTGAAGCCGTTGTCACTTAAGCTCAACTGAAAGATGCTATACACGAATAATACCTTCTGCCAACCTACCAGACTTTGTAGATGAATGAATTCTTCAAGCTCAAGCAGCTGAAATTAACCCTGGGAGCTTACTACTCAAAGTTTGTGACCCTACAAAAATACGCACCTCCTATGGATATTGCGCAGCAAGTATCCAAGTTTTGCCATGGCTTGAACACTCCTCTAAACCACTGTCTTGAAGCAATGTGCCCAACGGACTTGCAAGATGCATTACTTCAAGCAAAGTCAATCGTCCAAGAACTTAATTCGTGCAATTGTGACAATGATGATTTCCGAGATCAGGACAAGAGATGCCACATGTGCAGAGATAGGGCACATCCGCAGGAGATGTCCCTATCGTCAATGCTTCCATTGCAATGAGCTAGGACACGTCCAAGCAGACTGCCCTAGCTTAAGTCCAACCTCCAAGAAAATGAAGCTACACAGGTGTAGTCTATGGATATATAGAGGAATCTGATGAAGACGAAGATCTAGAACCCACTATAACTCTTCAAGATGATTAGAAATCATAGAAATTTTATCCACATGTAGTACAACTTGTATTGGGCTAAACCTTACTCTTGTAACTACAGTTAACCCAAGTAATATAAGTTGCATCTATTTTGAGCTTAGAACTTGCAAATGATTAGAGATACTCTGGCAAGGAATGACAATTATAGCTTGCAATGAATTTTCCTTAAGTGTTCTTCTCAACTAATATAGATTGGGTATTGCTAGAATGTTGAAGTTTGGAAGTATTCTTTAATATTACAAGCAAAGTCGATTGGCCATGGACCTCAATCCAGACCTAAAAAAAGGACAATTCAGAAACAAAGTTTTCGCAATAAAGGACCACTTCAGTCTACTGAAAGGATCCTAGGACAATTTGGTCTAAAGAAGAAAATCCTACCAAGGAGGACCAGGAATCTTGTGACCACAAGTGATAAAGCTTTGCGTTGTTTCTATTTCAAGGAGCTAGGTCATTTCAAAAGGGAATGTCCAAAGCACCCTAAACATCAATGCTCTGAGCACCACAACTTTGGACATAACCACGTCAATTGTCCCAATAGGACTCAAAGAGAACTTGAACTTACAAGGAATGAAATCGTACAAGCTCCAATGATCCACAATATACCAAATACTTAGGAAACACCTAGACGATATCCGTGACACATAATTACAATAAACTCTTCTCTTGTAATCCAAACTCGGATAGATCTAATACAATAAGTTGTGTTTCAAAAGACCGCATGCCTATGAGTTGCACTACTTGAGTCATTACAAGTAGCACAGCGGATGCACGGTGGGTCCTAATCCACAAGCCATAAGCCCCATTAATGCTTGTCTCAGCTCTTCCGAGATGAGGACATCTTGAGTTGTCTAACGGGAAGAGGATGTAATATTCCACCCCCTCCCCCCCGCCTCGCTGCATAGAACCCCCCCTTTTGTAAATTAAAAAGGAATTTTTTTAATTTCTTCCCCCCTGCGGGGATTGGGAGGTGGGGGAGGGGGGGGAAGGGGAAGGGGAAGGGTGAATGATATGGTAGGGGGGAAAGAAGGGTGACGACGATAACCGGAATGACATGGAGGGAGGAGGAATAGACAACGTAGTGGCCAATGACGTGGAGAAGGAGGGAGGCGATATGGAAGAAGATGGTGATCGGGTAGGCTACATGGCAACGGCCCACTCTGGCCACCTAGATGGGCGATTGGGGCCCCATCATGCCCACCATCAATATTACCCTCCTATTTCCTATATAAATCCCCCTATCACAGAGAAGGGGGCATAGGAAGCCTTGAAGGCCGCAACCTGTTGCTGCACGGGTAGTGAGAGAGAGTGATAAAGTGAGAGGGAGAGAGGAGATAAGTAGGTAAGAAGAAGAAGAAGAAGAAGAAGAAGAAGAAGAAGAGAAGAAGAGGAAGAGAGAGGGAGAGAGGAGAAGAAGAAGAGGGAGAGAGAGTGAGTGAGTGAGAGGGAGAAAAACTCCTTAAAGGTTCTCCCCTTCCCCTCCTTAGAGGGTGTCCCACGTGTTCCATAGTAATGTTTGCTCATGTCTTCCATAGTAATCCCCTCCTCCCACAAGATCTTTGTCCATTAGTTGATGAGCTTAAGATTTTGTGGGAGGAGGGGGTCACTGTGGAAGATATGAGCAAGCGCGATGGTCGACGATCCACCAATATTTGACCCATTCTCATATGGACCATGCATGACTTTTCGGGGTTCAGGGAGTGCTCAAGTAAGTAGGCTTCCGTTCTCGTTGGTTTTATCTATCATAGCTCATTCAAGTTTATATTCACTGGATAGAGATATTGGGATAGGCTTGGTTACCTCAGGTTATCATGCATGTCCATTGTGTAGGCCACAGTTAGACTCTCGAAGGTCACAGACCATGAAGAAGATGGTATATCAAGGACACCTGGTACGAGCTGAAAATGGTCCACACGGAGTCATATCCAAATGGAATCTGACGATTCTCAGTTTTCTATGAGTTGCCGTATTGGACCCACTTACAGATCAACCACTTGTTGGATCCCATGAATATTTTCAAGAATGTGGACAGCTTACTATGGGATCACATCACAGGAAAGAGAGACACTGCAAGGGCATGAATGGATTTGAAGAAGGTAGGCAAGCTGGAGGCGCTTTGTTGGCCGTAGTCGCCGCAGTCGAGTACTGATGGTCGCTTGCAACTACCTCGCGCTCCTTGGGTTTTGTCCACTAAAGAAGAGCGCATTGTGAAGCAAATTATCAAGTCTATCCTCACTCTAACGAGTATCATGCGTTCTCACAAGTTTGTGTTTTCTAAAGACGACAAATTATCAGGGCTAAAGTCCCATGATTGGCATAAGGTATGTCAGATTTGTACTACGAATGGATTGTAAGTGGCCTACATATTTGCTATTTAAAGTGTAGTTGTTGTTCGTAGTGCTTCTTCATTTGTAGCAGTTTGTACTACCGATCACAATCGTAAGATACCTTACTCCAAAAATACGTGGGGTGATTTACAAGTTGTCAAATTTAGTGCAATGGATCTCACAGAAGGAGATTAAGACGTCCTCTATTAAATCCACAAGGCGGGGAGCGGTGGAGACGGTCTATCTCTTTGAGAAATACCTACCCATCAACATGCTCACGATACAAATCCACCTTCTTATGCATCTTGTAGATGAAGTGGAGATTTTTGGACATGTCCATATGTGATGAATGTTCTTCTTGGAGCGCTTCATGAAAACACTAAAAGGCTTTGTGCAACAACAAGCTCGGCCAGAAGGTAGCATGGCTGAAGGTTGGTTGGTGTTTGAGGCATTAGTGCATATTTCACAGTGTCTACCAAAGGTGGATTCAAACAACAGTATGCTATGGTCACTAAAGGATGATAATAGATTGCTAGAGATGTGGTGGTTGGAAATGGGGTAGAAAAAAGAATGGATGCTACAATGGAGAAGAAAGTAAATCATTTTGTATGTTGCACCATGCCTCCATGGAGAAGTGGCTCGCTAGGTACAAGCAAGCTAGGAAAGATTGGAAAGAAATGCAATTTGAATTTCGACGTAGTGCACACCATCGACCGATTCAATATCCCGAGGGCATAGAGAAGATGTCGCAATTTATGTTAACGCAATGGTTACATGGAGCTTTGACCGTAGCATCTCACAAAGGGGCAGAGGTCTCAAATGAGGAGTGGGAATTCTCGAGGGGATGTAGTCCAAAGGTGACGACATATTTAGGGTTTGTCATATCTATATTTTATATGCGACAACTAATTGACTATTTCAATGTATATTACAAAATATATAGTGTGACATGGTCACACGGACAGCATTTCCACATGGAGCATATGGACAAAATGTGCTCCACAACAGATTGTGATATCATGGCAAAGTTCGAGCAAGAGAGATGACGACGAGCAACGGATCCAAACACCGTTATAGATAAGATAGAGTATTGTGGAAACTTGCAAAGTATTATCACAGTGGATTACCGTAGCTTCTCCATGATCTTATTCAATGTGCAATGGTTCAAAGTGGTACTTGAAGGAGCTGGAGCAACAGTTTGACGAGGTCCATCTGGATTTCTCGAAATAGATTCCAAAAAAAGATGGACGGATTTGTGCGACATGTATGTATTGCCGGCCCATTATAAACAGGTGTATAAACTCATGTTTTTTTATATTTTATTACGACATGGTACATGTCACAAAAGTTAAATCTCTCTTGTACATGATTTTGAACAGGTAATTTTCTATCCAAACCCCCGACAACCTCGATGATGGTACATTATACCTTTAGCTCCCTGAAGTGCGAGAGTATATGATCAAAGCAATGTTCCCAGTGTAGATGAGGACAATATGCAAATAGAGGGGTCGATGTTGCAAGGGGTGGAGGCCACCAAAAGCTTGGAGCATGTAGAGAAGCCAGAATCGGGTAACAATGACAGAAATATAGGAGTCCAAGAATTCTTTGAGAACGAGGTGGACTCGTCCTTTTGTGGTGACCTGTCTATCGACCTTCCCGTGTATGTGGAGTTGTGTCAGAAGATTGACATGGGACCATAGGGTACTTCATACTTGGAGCATCCACCTACTCAATTTGTTGACGAATCACTTATAAGGGTACATAAGATATGTGTTTTTAAGTAACATCATTTTTTTAAGATTTATATTACCGTGCTTTGCTTGATTTATATTGATTATGCTAACATCAAAATTTTTTTGTGTAGGTGACCTTTGTGGATATTTAGATCAGCATGATGAGTCGAGGGGATGAGGAGTCACAGGAGATCTTCACATGTATGTCTCCAAATGAAATGGCTTGATTCATAGATATGGCAGGCCAAGAGTTGTCTCGGACACCATCAAGCCATTCTGTTAGATCTACTTCGGTGCACTCTGATGTTTCAATTTCCAGTAAGACGAGGTCGATGCTTCATACTTGGGCCAGACGGAGGGAGTGGTTATGGGGGATGCTACGGAGACATGGATGCAGTGAGCCCACGGTCGGCTAGGGATACAAGCGCTACTCCTCGCTCGTGGCGGTTTGAGAGAGCGTGGCTCAAGTGGTTGTTGTGGAGGTACCGACGCAGTGTCTCTGTCGTCTCGTCGTTCTGCTGGAGTTGCGTTACCTATGGGATTTGTCACATTTGTGGAGACATCTACTCCAGTCACTCCAGCTTTTGCTCAGTTGCCCGCAGGTGGCACCCCTATGGGTGCTACTCCGAGAGATACTACCCCCGTAGGTACACCAGATGTACAGGGGTCTCTTGGATATGCCCAGGAGCGTGGGTCGCAAGTGGGAGAGGACACATCTTAGGCATACCCCAAAGGGGTATGGATACCTTGTAGATGATAGGATAGGAGCCATCATCATGAATGATGAGGGAAGGAGGGTGATGGCTCGTATGAGAGAGTTGTGCCAACAAGTTCTTTGGCACAACATCTTGGATCATTGAAAGAATGTACTAGAGGGGAGCAAGGACTACATAGTAGCATCCTTACATGAGGAGTTTTCGGTATCCACCATAGCAGATAGGTTTTCCATAGGCTGGATGATTGAGTGCATGCGTGCATACATGTCACACAGATGATCAAACACACTCAAGGCACTTAAGAGTGGGGTCTCAAAGCTCGAGTGGCTAGACATGGATGACTGGCGTCGACTCAGGGAGGAGGCTACAGATTCTCTAGGACGTTGGAGATAGCAGCACGAGGCAGCAAGGACACAACTGGAGGCAAGAGTGGTCCATCATCTTAGGAGTGGCAACCATAGGATATATCTAAAGGACTTTCTAAGTTTTTCTTTTGTTATGCTTGCTTATTTTTTTACAATCGTATTTCTAACAAGTGTATTTTGTTTTCTTCGCAGCACTCCATTACAAACCATGATCCCACCAGCCTAGAGACTCGATATGCAAAGAGACACAGTCTCACTGCATTGATCAACTGATTGTATAGACGTGGCGGCCCTGTAAGTTATTTACCTTTCTTGTCTGTATTTACTAATTTTAATTAAAATGCATTATTGTATAGTAGATTGATGTGTAGTTGTTTCTCTTTTTGTAGAGTCCGTTCGATGCTCCTTTGCAGGTGGGATGAGCTTTTGGATGGCGAGGATCTATAGCTCACCCTTGGATCCGTGCAGCGCACATGCTCTTCTTTTTTTGTCATGTGATTTATGTAGGCATTTTCTATACACTAAGTTATTATCATCCTTTGTATCTTGCCATGATTGTACCATCACTTTCATTACGCGATCTTATAGTTATTTTATGTATTAGTCTTATGGATCCAAGTACACTTTGCCTTCATTCAGATGAGCATTGTACACATTACTGAAACTCTTTTATATGCCCCAAATAAAGCACATAATACTATTTGTGGTAGGGCAGCAAGCTGCCCTACTACAAAAAAAAATCCATGTTACCGTTGCTATTAGTGTCGCAAATTTACTGCACGTGTCACTATCAGTGTAACTATTTACATCGCTATCAGCATCGCATATGCAACGCTATCATAGGCTAATAGTGACTGTTCTATGGTGTTACTAATACCGACCCTTTTTGCGACGACGAGGGCAAATGCAAGATACCAACAAAAATGAGCGGCAAGACGAACAGTGGTATCCTCGGAAGTAACATGTACTCTGGAAAAATGAAGATAAGAATTCGAATATGCCACAATCGTATCCCAAGACCCTGGAATAAAAGGTCAGTTAAACACTGGTCTTGTCATAGAATCATGTAGCATCCATTGTCGTCAACAAAGACTGTCATGATCGTAGCCAAGGGTATCTAGCACTGTTGAGAGAGGAAAGTTAATGTAATTAAATGGAGAGAGCAATGTAATAAGAGGAGAAGATTGTAACGAAGGATAAGTGTAAGTCATAGAATGAGGGTAAATGAAGTGATAAGGAAGGTGGAAAAGATGGAGAATGCATCAAAAAGGTTTGAAGGAAATCTGTTGAAAAAATAAAAGGAATAGGAATGGTAGGAAGAGGTTCAGAAGAGGTAGGAGATATCGTGGGATCAACAATAAAAGGACAAATGGTAAACACAGGAATGTGAGGCGACCCATAAGGGATAAAAGATCAAAGAGGAATGGTATCAGGTTTAGATGAAAGAAGAGAAATATATAAAGGAAAATGATAAGATATGAGGGAATAAGACAAAGATCTGCAGGATCCAATGAATAGAAAGAACAACAAAAATGAAGATTCTGGAAAAAGGAATCGGTAAATAATGGATGATCAACAATATAGCTCAATAACCGAGATTGTAAAGACTGGATATCAGATTTATGGAATACACTCTTGATACGACAAGGTTCCAAAGCAACAATCTCAAAAGGTGAATGCTAGGCATGTTCTTTACACCAAGATGTCTACTCATGGTAAGTCTTCAAACTCTCTGCTAGCAAAAGCTCCATTGAGTGCACGTAATAACAACTTGCAAGATCACATCCCCCACATAAACATTTAGATCTTCCTCATCAAGGATCTGCAAATAGCTTGTAAGATACATACAAGATAATAACTAAACTTCATGGGAAACCAGCTCATCCATGAATCTATCAAAAATAGCTCTCAACAAATCCGCAGTCCAGAGATTTGACCATCCATCCTCTAGAGGTTCCAAATCCACATTGCTTAAGGATATGTATAAGGCAAATCTGTGATGATGATATTTAACCCAAAAGGAAGGAGGTGGTGACACCAAGTCTGTATAGCAAATGAAATCTTCTTGCACATAATTCATGCATTGTTGGAGGCGTTCTACTTTAGCAGCAAATCTATCACATAGTTTAGGTTTATGCTGCAATTGATCAAGCTCCTCCCTAGAAGATATGACTGAAGAAACTAGAGGGGCTGGAGGAGGAATAGAAAGACAAGCAACTTTTTGATTAAGCTCTTAAATAAGCTTCTTTTGGGCCTCAACTGTTTCTTGGGAATGCTGCAATTGACCTTCACAAATTCCCAATTTACGAGCTAACTCTAACATGTCCTCAAGAGTTGCATTCTTTTCAGTTGCTAAGGACAGATTCTCAACTTCTATGTAACTACTTTAGCTTCCAGCTCCTGAATTTGGGATTTTTTGGTTATCCATCAAAATGATCGCCTTAGTCATCTACTTATCAATGTCACCCAGGGTCACTTTTTCTGATGCCAAATCCTCCAAGGCTTTACTCAATTGGTTGGTCAATGAATCCACCTTGTCTTGCAAGGAAGTATACACCCCTGTGTAAACAGATTGAAGACGGGATGTAAGGGAGGTCTCCAACATAGACTGGACACCAGAAACTATCTGTGAGAGCAACAGTCCAACTATCAATGTCTGTAAGGAAGCAGGAAGTTGTTGATCTAGTTGTCCATCCCTTTGAGCTATAAATAGGTTAGGACATGAGAGGAATGCAGGAAGGGATCTGCTAGAAACATGAGGATTAGTATCCTTGACCAGAGGATCTGTAGCTGATACTGCAAAGAGATTAGGTGGCCCTTTAGTATGTCAACACTTAAGTCGAGAAAATCTTGGAGGGGGCTCATCCTCAGAATCTAAGTTGGCCTATAATGGGGGAGGGGATGGAACACAAGGTGGTGGCTGCTGCAGCAGAGGAGCAGGATCAGCCACCACTGGCACACCACCAGGAGGAGGGGCAAGAGTGATAATCTTCTGAAGGAAAGTACCATAAGACACATTACTGCCCTGACCTTTTCGGACTCTTTGGAAATGTTGATCCATCTTGGACAACATGAAGGCTGACCAATTAAATTTAGCCCCTTCATGGATCCGAACAGAAGCACTGAAAAGCTCCTTCTATAGACATTTAGACGCAGGCTTGCCCGTAAATTTGTCTTGCAAAAACTGGCAAAGCTACTTCCATATCGGGGAGGCGATAGAAGACAGGATGTCCACACACACACAACCAAGGAAAAATAGGAAAATTTCCTACAAAACCCCAAACAAAACCACACCTAAGACAGATATCACGAAAAAGTTGCAACAAAAAAATAGGACTGGACCAAACTTCCCCAAACAAACCACAGCCTATGGAAAAAATTCAACATGACCCACGCACATGTGCGACCGAAAGCTTCGTGATATGCAAACCATCAAGCACCCAGAAACCCCGTAATCAAGCACACAAAAAGAAATATATAAGTTCCACCATACTGTAGCCCACACACTGATTTAACCGAAAACAAAACGACCAACTCAAACCATTATGGACAAATACGACCGACCTCTGGACTAAGGAGTCCCAATCCCCGTAATCGTTGAGCATACACCTAAAGTGCGGTGAAGTGAGCCAATGATCACTATCACATTCATTTTAATCAATGAAAAATTAGTTTGCAATTCATTTTTAATTAAACCCTTAATGCATGGTGGATCGATTTCATAACCCAACCCCACTCTGACAAAATAACTAACTAATTGGACTAGGGGTCTCTAAAAATGCAGTTTATTTTTACAATTACATGACGTTTGGCACAAAGTGCATGCACACATGACTTCTGGGGGTTTATTTTTAATTACAATTGAAATGTGTCTGTAGCACGTGTGCGCGTGCATTGTGAATGGATTTTAATTTACAAATTATGTGGGTTATGGTGCTAAAGTGCTTGTGCAACAGCGGGATTCCTTTATAATTAATGGTCGGGTTCATTTTAGTTACAATTTATGATGTGTAGTGTGTTTATTTGGTGGATGCAATGGTCGGTAGATTTTAAATTACAAATAATGGTGTGTTATGGTGCACATGGGAGAGGAAAAAAGGAAAGGATCCTGGCGGTGGGTGGACACCCACAAGGTCTGAAACGTACTTCGCTTCCAAAGAATCCGCACAAAAGAGAAAACAAATCCACAAATGGTAACATTAAAGCGACTAGGGAACAGTTTGCCTCCTGTCAAATACAAACCAAAAGACAAATACCATGATGTATCAAAGAAAAAGATGGGGGACTTATGCAATGTGGATGATCACATTGTTAGGGAAGGGGGATTGGAAAAAATTTATGGGTTTGTATTAAGATTTATCGGCCATTTAAGAGGACTTTGGGTGGGGTGTTTCGTTTAACATTAAAGTTGTGTGTTTGATTTTGTTTTAGTTTGGTGTTTACGTTTTGTTTTTTTTTTAAATTGTGAAGATGGTTAAGATTGGTTTTTAGGTTGTGTGTTTATGGTTGTTGTTTGTTTGTTTGTTCTTTATATATATATATATATATATATATATATATATATGGAAGCATTAGAGGGTTTGTGTTTGGATCATTTTGTTTTTCAAGTGATGTGTGAAATTTCAAAATGAGTGTGAATGAATTAGGTATTGGATTCGGGGTTTTTTTTTTTGTTTGTTTGTGTGTTTAGTGTTTTGTTAGTTTGTTTTTTTTATTTAAATGAGTGCGATATTTATATAAACAATGTAAACTCATGAAATATTGAAAAACATGTGAAAGAATGTGTGGAATTTTTTTTACATTTTATTGATTTTTAATGATTTTTTTGAATTTTTATGAATTGTGAAATGATTTTGAAATCTTTATAGTATTTTATGTCACTTATTCATGTGTGTTTAGCGAAGAAAAATGATTTCAAAAATTAGCAATTGATTATGAAAATTTCAAATATTTTTTTATGATTTTTTTTATTTTCATAATCATTTTATGATTTTTGGTGGTTTTTATGGATTTTTTAAATGGGTTCAGGTTTGAAAAGTACATGTGAACAGTAGCTAGCACATATGAACTACGTAGAACTGCGTGGAAATGGCTACGGCACGTGGACAGCTACTAACGTCTGCACCTCCGCACGAACAAGATTGGACGCTCGTCCTTGTGCGTGAATACTCACGAAACAGCCCATGAGCTAGTCACGGACATGACACATCAACACCCACACGTGCAGGAACACCCGCAATCAGTGTGGTATTGGGTAGGGGTGGGGGACGTGTTGGGGCACGAAAAAGGACAAATTGGCAACGACGGGGGGGTCGACGGGAACGAAGGCCCCACAGGAACAAGGGCCAAATGGAGGGGTAGTGAGGGGGTTCTGCGGGGGAACGGGGGGTAAGGAAGGTTAGTGGGGGAAAGGGGGCTTAGAAGGGGGATGGGAAAGGGTGGGGGAAGGGTGGGGGAAGGGGGGCTAGTAGGAGGGTGGGAAAAGGGATATGGGGGGTGGGGGTGGCCAAGGGAATGGGCGGGCGAGGGTAGGTCAATGGGATGGGCCTGGGGCCCTCGTGAAGGAGGTGGACACCGGAGAGCCGCGTCGAGGAGGGAGATGAGGAGAGGAGAGGAGTTGGTGGTGAGAAAGGAGTCGGTGCGGAGGAGGAAGGAGTTGGCAGTGGCAACTCGAATATACGTGGGGTGCGGGTGGTGTGAGTGGCTCAATCCCACGGTGGTGGTGGAGGCATTCGGTGGGAGGACCCTCTGGCGGGCAGTGTTTGCAGTCGAGTGGGGGGGGCGACTTTCACAGACAGGCAACTAGCGGCAATGCTGGAGGGGATGGAAAAAGGAGGGAGGAGAGGGAAAGTAGGGGAGGAGGAAAGGAGAAGCAGAAGAAGAAGAAGAAGAAAAGGAGGAGGAGGAGGAGGGGAGAGAAGAAGGTGAAGAAGAAGGAGAAGAAGAGAGAGAGAGAGAGAGAGAGAGAGAGAGAGAGAGAGAGAGAGAGGCAATGGGGAAGAGGGGAGGGTACGCAGAGAGGGGGGAGGTGAGAGAAAGAAAGGAGAAGAAAGGAGAGAGGAGAGAGGAGGGAATCATCAGGGAGGGGGGTGGGGAGGAGTATTTGTTTTTTAAAATTAATTAATTAAAAGTAAAAGAAAAATCAAAGGTAGCCCCCTCTCGTCCCGCGCATAGGCGCAGGGTGGGGATAAAACAATTTGCAGTAACGGGATGACCCGTAGACGACTGAGACACTGTCATGAGGGCGAATAGTGCAATGCACGCATCAGAAGATGGGTAAATTGAAAAACATGGATGTTCACACGCAATGTGGGAGGCACGTACACACGTAAAAACATGAAAATTTTAATAAATCCCAAACCATGCATTGGAATGAAATGCTGTAAAAATGAAAAATGGACCGAAGGCAAGGGAAAATAGTTGAAAAATGCAACAGGAGATCCGGGGAGAATGCAAGGTGCTCACATGGGAAAAGGTAAAAATCAAGCCCAAAAATATATATGGGAATTAATATTGGAGAATCTGTTTTCATCAAAATGAAGTGCGGGAAGAATGAGAAAGGTGTAGAAGAACGTGTCCGACAATCCTATCACATCAAAACACAATTCTGATCAAGATAGGAAGCATTCACATGGAAAAAACCCAAAAATCATACCTGAAAAGGGATTCAGAAATTAATAGGTAATGATCCATCCAATGGAATGGAGGGCAATCAAAAGGAGAAATGTCAGGACGACACAGATGGTCTTAAGGGCTGGCACATTAGAACTTAGGTCCAATGGGGTTAAGAGGCGTTCACATGGAAAAAATAATAAAATGAAGCTCGAAAACACCTATAAAAATTCATAACGAAAAAAATCGTAGGGCAAAATAGGGCAATGGAAAAAGAAGAAAGGGGTAGGAAGGGGGGCCAGTCAAGGCAATCCACTTAGAATTGAATTCCAAGGAGAATAGGGCAGACTCACATGGAAAAAGGATGAAAATAAGCACGAAAAAGACACGAAAATCCGCAAAAATTAATAACGGACAAATTGTACATCAGAATGACAGGGTGTAAAAGGAGAAATGTCAAGTGGAAGGTATAAGATAGGGCTATCACATCAGATCAGTGTTTCGAAACAATAAAGAAGCATTCACATGGAAAAACGTCCAATGTGCGAGAATTGCTTCAAAAATTAATAACTTTGAATCCGTTGCGCAGAACAGGGGGCGGTAAAAAGGAAAAAGTGATAGCTTAAAGGGATAAACATGGTGGTAAGGTTAGATTTGGGTGTTTTGTAAATTTAGGGTGTGTTCACAAAGAAAACGACCAAAACGCTGTGTAAAGAAAAATAACAATAGGAACAACCTCGTAGGAAAGGGAAATGAGGGCTGATGGGTGGGCAAGGGACCCATTAAGGTAAAGTGAAGACATAGGATATACGCAGATTCCATGAATGATATATGTAAGATGTATGCTCGGCAGACGCGCAGGGACGTGGGGCCACACTTAAAACCTTACTGGGTAGAGTGAAATGACTCGGCATGAACACAAGACATGTCATCGGATTGTATGTTAATGTCCCCACACTTAAAACATGACCGTCACTTGCAAACAAAAGGTGTAGGGTTAGAAAAACTTGGCCCAATTTACCAAGCATTGCAATTGACTGTTGACGTCGCATCCTGTATCGCAGTCGGCTGTGCAGGAGGTACCAAGATGTCTTCACAGCATATGTCCAGCATAGGAGGAACCATGCAGTAGCCCCCAGGGAGATAGGTTTGGTGATGAAAGTGCAGGAATTCAGGTGATGACAAAGGATATTGCACTCAACGCACAGTCACTCAAATAGAGAGGAAAGAACAGTCACTTGCCCCATAACGTACATCACTCGATGAATCTCACAAAGAACCCCATAACATACACCCGATAAATCGATAAGGGAAATGGGACAAGAGTATACCAGGGTGCACAGTTGATAGTGCATAAGCGTGTCCAATCCCATTTGACATAGGTGCAAGCAGGAAGGCCATGGAGCCTTATGGTGCAATTTACAGAACACGGGACGTATCATATGATGACGGCAAAGACCCATCCTGTGGGTGCGTAGGAAAAGGAAAACATACCTTGTGCCAAGTGTTGTAACGTCCCTCAATCTCACCTCTCGATGATTGTTTTGAGGACACACTAGTCACACTCAACCCCCCTCTGACTGACACTCTGTTTGAGAATATAGGAGGGCAACCCGATCCTTACACCCATTATTGTTATCCTCACAATCGCTTTTGCAAAGGTTATATGCCTTGTTCGCATTTGATGGTGCAACAGTGTATTCCGCCCTGTGCTAGCATACAGTACGAGAAGGAAGGCTAGGGAGCCTTATAATGTAGTGCACATGAACAGATCGTGCATTGTGCATTGAGAGACCTAGTTCGTGTGTGCAACCCTCCATTCCACACAGCTAATCTCTCATTTGAATTGAAGGGAAAGAACTGGTCACTCACCCCACCCTCTGTCTCACGCTTTGTTGATAAATACAAAGGGCAGCCCATACTCACAACCCATCCTGTTAGGATAAAAGCTCACACCACTCAATTGTTTGTCGATGAAGATTGCTTCGGTTGTTGCTAGCATTAGGGAGTTGATGATGAGGCATACCCAGGGAGGTAGCCCATATATCTGGTACTGTAGATTTTCTATTGATGATTCAGTTATCCTGGACTACGGGGTGTTACTACCTTTTTCACAGCCACCTTCCAGTCCAAGGGTGTTTCCACCTTTTCTCATAATGAGGGCTGCTATGACAGGGAATTGCTTCATTTTCTCCCATAACAACTTGTTTGTTTTTTTTTCTTTTACCCTACTCTTGAGGATATTTCCACCTTTTCTCGAAGAATAGGTCGGCATGACATGGACTAAAGTCATTTTCTCCCATGACCGATATATTTGTATTTTTTTTCTTATTATATTTGAAGTGTCGAATGACAGGAACGCCAAGTATCAGAATCATCCTTGCCACCTCTGTTGCATCAAACAAAAAGGAAGCCAAGGGGAGGGGAACGATGGCTGCGAGGGGCTATAGGACGAAACCATATCATCAGAATCAACAAAAGGGTTATCAGGAGCATTAGGTAAAGCCATCTTGACCATTGTCCAAAGAATAATGAAGCCATTGACAGTGATTATCAGGATCTCAGGGGGGAGGGGGGAGCGTAATGCTTCTTGAGGCAATAGCCATTAATAAGGAAGGAATTATTGGAAGCATCGATTGTCTAGACTTGGACTGAGCCATTCAGATTGACAACAAGTACCTTACAAGGACCCATCTAGTGTTGTTGAAGCTTGCCAGGAAACTTACCAAATTGCAAATCATATGCCACGATAAGATCACCTTCCTTGAACTCCTTCTGCTTGATGAAGCTGTCACATGATAGACCTTTCTGTGAGCTTGTGTGGCTTCGATGCATTGTAGAGCCATCCTGTGAATCTCATCTAGATATTCCAAGTTCAAGAGATGGCATTGCAGGGACTCGACATCTCCCAAGTGCTCCGCGATAGCCACTCGCAGGGAGAGAAACTCCAGTTCAACAAGAAAGACGGCTTCTACTATACACCAACTAGAAAGGAGTTTGTTTTGTAGTTACCTTATGGGAGGTTCTGTATGCCTAGAGGACTTTTGTAAGTCTATCATCCTAATCACGACGATGTGCGACAATCGTCCTTGTCAAGATCGAGGAGAGGATGTGATTGGTGTCTTCAACTTGGCCGTTGGCTATTGGGTAATAGGGGGTCGACTTGCAATGACAAATCTTATACAGCTCCATTAACTCTTCCATGATCTTATTAATGAAATGAGTGCCTCTGTCACTTACCACCTCTAGGAAACTGCCAAAACGAGTGATGATATTCTCATATAGGAACAAGGCCATGCTATTTCCATCATCTTGCTTCGGGGATTTAGCTTCACACCACTTGGTGACATAATCCGTACATACCAGGATGTATTTATTCTGCTTCCGTTTGGTGGTGGGATCGATTGGACCTACGAAGTCGATCCCCCACTTCTCAAACGGCTTCAAGGGAAGGATAGGTTGCAGCGGCATGGCACTGGTCTTGGTGGGTTTTCCCATCCATTGATATGCATCGCATCGCTTATAGTAGTCATAGGCATCCTTATGGAGGATCTCGACCACCAATATCCTGCTAATAGAGCCTTTCTTACTGTTGCTTCTCCTGCAAAGTGACCTCCACATGGCTCGTCATGGCAAGCCTTCAGAAAAATCCCAATCTCGTCTCCTACAACATATCTTTTGAGCACTTCATCTTTGTCTTCCTTGTGTAGTGCATCGCCTAATAGGGTATAGGGGGTTGATTCTAGCAAAAGCTTATTCCTTTCCCGACTAGAGATGCCAGGAGGATACTGTTGGGTTGTTAGTAAATTGGCAATGTCTACATACAAAGGGGTAACAGTTTCTACTAGGAACAGGGAAGCATCAGGAGGTCTGGATCATCCTGCTCCTCGTCTGCATTCTACGGGATACATGACAGATGATAAGCTAAAACATGGGAGCGACCAGGTTTGTTGATTACCTCGAAGTCAAACTCCTAGAATAGAAGGAGCCGTCTTATCCTTCTTCCCTTCACATCTGCTTTTTTCATTCGGAAGGATAGGGCCTCATGATCCACATAAAATTTAAAATGAGTTGACATCAGGTAGTGGCGAAACTTCTCTAGGGCAAACACCATTGCCAGACATTCAAGCTTCATCACTGTATAGTTCCATTCTGCTTCAATCAAACACTACTTCAAGGTGTTGAATGCCTCGTCACAATAATTGGTGCATGTAAACTCGATATCTTTTCTTAGAAGTTTATGTAAAGGGGCTACCTTCATTGCAAAGTGTGCAATGAATCTTCTATTATAGCCCACATGGCCAAGAAAGCCCCTTAATTGCTTAAGGTTAGTTGGGGCTGTCAAGGTGGCAATCTTCTCAATCTTAGTAGGATCTGATGCTATCCCTTGTGCAGAGATAATGTGGCCCAAAAGAACTCTTGATGAGACACCAAAGACACATTCGTCGAGATTGAGAGAAATCCCATACTCTTAACATCTATCAAAGCACTGCTCTAGGTGTCCCCAATGCTCACGGATTAGGCTATAGACACAGAAGTCATTGAGATACACCTCAATGAAATCATGCAGGAGCATCACAAAGCCCAAATGGCATCACTCTCTAAGCATAGTTCCCCATTTGGTTGTGAAGGTTGTTTTGGATTGGTCTTCTTCTGTGATTTGGACTTGGTTGTATCCATTGAATCCATCCAAGAGGGAATAGAGCTCATGGCATGCCACTGTGTCCAACAATTGGTTTGTAAAAGGGATAGGAAAATGATCCTTCTTTGTCTTGGAATTCAGCTTCTGAAAGTCCACACATATTTGAAGTTTCCCATTCTTCTTGGATACGACCATAATGGGTGAAACCCATTCACTGTTAGCCACTAGATAAATAAACTCAGCTTCAAGGAGCTTCAATAATTCGGACTTCACCAGAGCAGAATAATTGGGATTCATATGCCTTTATCTTTGCCTCACTGGTTTGGCATCAGGCTCTAGGTCGATGTGGTATTGACATATTGTGAGACCAATTTCTTTTAAATCTTTATATGACCATGCAAACACATCTAAGTTCTCCTTTAGTAGGTCTCGTAGGACCACTAGTTCCTCTTCTAGAAGATTTAGGCCCACCTTTAGGTGACGTTTAGTATCGTCAACATCCATGAATGTCAATTGTCTTTCACTTTCTACTTCACGGATAAATGTCCCATGGACTGCTTCTGGGTAAAGATCTGACTCCTTCAAGGGAGTGGTCTCATCTTCTAATTATGCACTGGAACTATTGTTGTCTTTTAATGAAGGCTTAGCTCGCTCTTTAGGAGGCTGAAAGGTTATCATTGAGGTTTCGAGTTTGGGTTGGAGATGAGTTACTTCTTGGCTAGAGGATTCGTCTTTTGAAGATGCATCCAAGAACATCACATAACATGAACTTTATGTGTTCTGTTTAGATTGTAGGATTGGGGGTTGTTGGTAAGGTGCGTAGTCATAATCTTCTTTAAAGAAGGGTAACTTTGGATGACAAGAGCCACTCCCGAAGGAATGCCTATTCTTCTTAATCCATTTCTTATAAAGACTTTGCCCATGATGTGACTCATTAATCACTCCAAAAGGTATCATAATCATTCTGTCGATTAGAGAGGGATCTTTTGCTTATGAGGCTTTAGAAACTTATTCGTCATCTCTACCTTCCGTGGGTAGGATTGACTCTTCTAGCTCGCGTCCATAATCTTCTTTTGCATTATCACCTTCGTCCTCTTCAGAGTCGGTTTCTATCTCTGTGGGGGCTCTAGCTTCTGCTTCTATCTCTGTCTCTAGCTCTTTCTCTGCTCCTGTCTCTATCTCTTGCTTTGCAACTACCTCTATCTCTAGCTCTGTCTCTACATCTGCCATGTAACAAAGAGAACAGTACATCCATGCTTCTATCTCATTGTCAGAAGTGATTTCAGAAGTCAATTTGGGTTCAGGCAGGAGGTATTCACCCATAGACAAAGACTTTACTTCCTTTGGTAATTGGCTTACAGTGTCCACTATTAGGGACTGTGCCTCTGTATGAGGTTCCGTAAGATTTTGGTTTGACCACCAAATATGTCAACCAATAGTCTCTTCCTACAAAGGTTTTCTTTATGTACGTGAGGATGTCCAATGGTTTGATTTTGCTTTGGTTTGCCAATCTGATAAGCCACTATGTAGATTACATTCCTTGCAAGCCTAGATCCTTCATCATCACATCTCTTATTATGTTTACTGATGAGCCTCCATCAATCAATGCATATGCAATAAAGCACCCTTTAATCCATATGCCAATCTCTGGGGTTCCAGGATCCAGGAAGGCGTTAGCCACATCTCTTGAGGTAAAAGGCCTCTGGGCCTACCCATGTATACTGTGACGCCCATTCTTTATTCATATATAATATAATAGTGCAATAAGGCTGTCAGTTCGGTTAGACAGCACCTACGTTGTGTGTGCTCTTCTCTCCCGCATCTTCCTCTTCTCCTTCTCCACTGCCATTGCATCCCCTTCAACTGGTATCAGAGCGGGTCTTCAAGTGCTCATCCCGGCCTTCCACACGAGGTATGAGATCTTCATTCTCACTCAGTTTTCAACTCAACAGGGTTTTCACAGGTTGTGGGCAGCCATAGCTCACACCTCTTGGAGCTTTCTTCACATGGATCTTGCTTCCAGCCTATCAAGGCTTGCTGAGGCTTGGTGTAGGCCTTATTTGGCCCCCATTTGTGCCCCCTTTGGGCCCCATTGTTGACACGTGGGATAACAGCCCCCCCCAACCAGCTTACGTTTTTTTTGCGCCTGTTTCAAAATTTGGCCCAAAAATCACTCTTTTTGTCATGTCTCGGGCATTCGAAACCCGATTCAGACAAGGTAAGAGTCTAAGTTGGGGTTTTGGCATGCTCCGGACACGATGGTGATGTTAGATTTGCCAAATTCTGATGACATAATATTCTGCAACAGATTTCAGGTCTGAGACAGCATGTATTTTTATGCATATGGCTTATGTAATGCTTCTACTGATGTCTATTGATACCGGATCACTTGAGGATATTATGCCTCTTATGTGAGACGCATTTGGAGCTGATTTAGCTCAACCATTGACTATTTTGAACAATCCCATATCTGTCCAAAATAGGACAGCCACCTGTTACTTCAATTTTATGCTTACAGGTCTTGGCATTTGATGCCCGATTGGTGCCTATACATATGGGAATGTATGCCTATGGTTTGCCTATGGATTTGAGCTTGGATTGAGTACTAATTTGCTCAATTTACAGAGGTTATATGCTGATGGAAACTTTAGGGCTGAAACTATTTATGCTACAGTTGGGTTATGCCTATTGGTTACGAGGTGCTCCCGACTACTCGATATGATGTCATGATGTATTTGGACTATGCCACATGTCTTGTTTATGATTTGGAATGCTTTTGAGCTGAGATTAGAGCTCGATTTGGGTTTGACTGTCACTTCTTTGTAGCTGGCATTTCATCTATGACATGGTTTATGCCTAGGCTACCCAGTACGGGTTATGATGTCTTAGTGAATGCTTTATGCTTTAGTTGTGGATGGCAGTTGTTTGAGCTCGTCTCGACATTCATTTGAGTATTCCCTTGAGCAGTTGGACATTGACTTGGCTTTTTCCGTTACAACCTTGGATGCTATATGGGATTTGATGCTCCGATTATGGATCTTGGCTATTACTTGGATGCACTTATAGGTATTGAGCAGTGAACTGCTCCCTTGTTTTGGCAGTTGCCTATTGAGTTGTGATTGCTCATTTGCATTTGACATGCCGGATACTTACTGATCAGTGGACTTGGATAGTGCTTGGGATTTATAGTTATGGCTTTCTTGCTCCTCTATTGTCTAGCTTCTATGCTAGTTGGGCTCTTGTTGCCTGTTCATGTTAGAGAGCATATGCTATGTATGCTTACCCGTCTATGCACATGGTCTATTGTTGTATACCTTATATAGCCACTTATTTGGATTTTGTTGTATAGATGTTTGGGCTTCACCTGGAGCTTGACTCTTGCAGGATGCTTTGCCACTTGTCGATCTTTACTTGACTTGGATGTTCCTTGGTGGCATGATGTACTACAGAGCTATGCATATGCATATGGTTATGGGCTGATTTCATGGCTGAATATCATATGCTCTTATGACAGATGTCTTATGCTTTACTGTACTGTGGTTGGTTATGTCATGCAGTTGGCTACGACTCTTTTTCATGTGGGAGCTTTTGCATCCTTGATTGATGCCTTTATGTCTTCCCATCCATTGAGGTTTCATGAGCATTTGCAGCATGCTTCTACCACTAATGTACTAGCAGATGATTGTCTTTATGAGCAGGTTCCCTATGTTGGGACAGCCCTCGACTGCTTGAGCTCCGTGGATGCTATGGATAGCCCTATTCATGATGACTTGGATTCCTTGTCATCTTCTACAGGTTCTTCTACTTTAGATGTTGTTTGCTTCCATTATGGTAAGCTTGGGCATGTTCAAAGAAAATTCTTTAGACAGATTAGAGAGCAGCAGAGACAGAGACGGCGGACTCAACATGAGCAGAGAGTCAACGATGCAACAGGTATTACCACTCTTTCTAATGGTGAAGTACATGCAGTTACCCATGATGATGCAGTTGAGCATGTCCTCCTGTCATCTAGTTTCCCTATAGCTTACTTGCTCAATGATCAGGCCCATGCCTTTGATTGGCTTTTCGACTTTATGGCATCTTATCATGTTACCCCTCATAGAGCATGGTTCTCTTCTTATAGGGAGGTTGATGGATGTATTGATCTAGGCCTTGAGCAGACTTATGCTATTGTTGGTACATGGAACATACACCTAGCTTTGCCTAATGGGACTTCTCTTATTCTCACAGATGTTCTACATGTTTCCATGCTCAATAAGAGCCCGATTTCTGTCAGTTAGTTGCATGATGCAGGTTACTCTGTTTCTCTTCAGGATAGGTCATGGAAGATCTGTCATGGTTGCTTGGTTTTGGCCAAAAGTTCTTGAGTTGGTTCTCATTACCCAGTGTATGTCTCTCATGTGAGAGATTCTATGGTTGTAGTTATCCAGATACCACATGCATTGTTATGTCATTATGGCCTAGACCATATGCACCATAGAGAGATGGAGATCTTGTCTCGTTCAGACTCATTGTTGCCTCCTATGTCACTTATAGATCTTGATACTTGCCCTGATTGTACTCTTGGTCCTTGCAGAGCCCCCTTGGCTTATGGCGATCGTATGAGGCATGTTCCTCTAGATCTTGTCGATTGTGCAGTATATGGACCTATGCCTTCCCAGTCACTTGGTGGAGCGTCGTACTTTGTGACCTTTGTTGATCATGCTACCCATTGTGTTTGGGCTTTTCTATGTGTAGTTATGCTTGACAGGTTTATGGATTCTACTGGTAGCAGGCCTAGGTGCTTGCAGATGGATTATGAGAGTCATGCTCTCTCTACCAACTTTCGAACCTCTTGTCAGCAGTATGGCATTGATTTCTTATGCCCACAGTATTATGGAATTGCTCATGGCATGTGTATGACCTTACAGGCAAAGGTTACTTCTATGCTTACCACAACTGGGTTGTCTTATGGCTTTTGGGTTGAGGTCCTTATGACAGCAATCTATTTGGTTAACAAGACATCGTGCTTGACCTTGGATGGTATTAAACCCCACGAGGCATGGAGTGGCATACAGCCCTCCTATGATTACTTGAGGATATTTGGCTGCCAAGCATTTGTACATATGCCACATGAGCCTATGTCACGTAGATGTATCCTCCTTGGTTATGAAGATGGTGACTTTAAGGCCTACAAATTATGGGATTTGGATGGCCAGCAGGTCATACGCATCCGTCATGCTGTCTTCTATGAGATGCAGACACCTCTTAGCCCTCTTGATGAGCATTCAGTATGCTTTATGGCTGATTTTATAGCATCTACAGTGCCATTACAACAAGTTGTTTATGCTGAAAATGAGACACTTATTGGCCCAGATGATGTAGCTATGCATAGCAGTCAGGGTCAGGATGTTGGTGGTCAGTTGCTAGACCCCTTGCAGGCTCACGAGAGCCATTTTCTTGTAGTTTTGCAAGCCAGACAGCCAGCCATATGTTAGTCTTCTGCTTCGCTGAGGCCACATGTAGTCTTAAGACCCCGTTGGACGAGTGTCCGAGATGTTGGCCCTCTTTCAGTGATTGACTCTAGAGAGTTTGACTGCTCTCCGCTGTCTTATATGTGCCAAGTTGATGCTATGCATGACTTTGATACTTTACAGCTGTGCACTGATGAGTTGTGCTTGCTTCATGAGAAGCATTCTTGGATTGCTCCGTTGTATGGAGCTGCGGGATCTGGATGTCATAGACTCAGGGATGCTTGACTCTTCTTCTACAAAGGCTCCTGACACTTCTTGCATAGCTTGCTTTCCAATTGGGTGTTGGGTGAGATGTTATGATTCCTCACCTTGTCTTTTTCTTTTTTTTTATTTGTTTTCACTCCCCAGCCACATTGGCCTTTTAGTGGGAGGTTGTTGGGGTAAAAGGCCTTTGGGCCTACTCGTGTATACTATGACCACCCATTCTTTATTCATATATAATATGATAGTGCAATAAGGCTATCAGTTCAGTTGGACAGCACCTACATTGTGTGTGCTCTTCTCTCCCGCATCTTCCTCTTCTCCTTCTCCACTACCATTACATCCCCTTCAACATCTACTTCCTTTATGGGTTTTAAGGCTCTGTTGGATGTGGTTGCCATGGAGGGAGCAATTCTTAGGCCCCTTCTTCTTGTTAGTATGCTTTTGAATATCTTTCGACAGCTAGGAGACAACATCAGCAACTGTTAGAATGTTAAGTTTGGTTTAAAAATGTGTAGATTTTTTACTAAATCATACTCTTTGATATGATCCACAAGCTTTTCCAATCGGCTGGAAAAAAGGGCCATGCCCACTTTTATCTTCCATTTTTCTTCTAGGAGCGGCAACATCTACGCTTCTTCTACATGAGGAGGTACTTTTGCATCCTCCATCTCCTGGACTTCTGGTTCTATCTCTGCAATTTTCTCTGTGGCTCATTGTGACTCTATAATGCTCTGTACTTCATTGTTTTGGACTGAATTGTTTTGCTTTTCCTTAGGAAGGTTGAACTTCACAGTCTTGGCAACAGAAGGAACATTCTCTTTTGGAACTACATGTTCGCCTTTCTTTGCACGTATTATGGTGGCCACTTTCAATTCCACCAAATTGAAAGCGGGTTCTTGGGTCTTCTGTTGGGTATCAGAAGTAGATTTCACAGGGGTTGGACTTGGTAGCATGCTACAACTCCCACTAGAAAGCTATGTTATGACAAGTGGCTATCATGGCATATATCAAACTACCCAATGTGGATGCATAAGGGATCTTGGCCATCTTGGCCTTCTGCTCATTAGATTGCAGACAATCGACTTGGCTCACCTTCACATGAGAAGGCAAAGGACAGCCAATATGCTTAACATCCTACATATGAAACCACTCAAGGACCTTTTGGATATACTCCTTCTATGACAAGTAAAGAAACCCCTGAGAGCAGTCACACGTAACACGCATCCCAAGAATTTGTGAGGCATGTCCCATGTCTCTCATCTCAAATCTCTTCTTGATCTAACTTTTCATAGCATCCAGCTCATTAGGAGCTCTCCCAACAAATCAGCATATCATCCACATAGAGTGCCAAAATCAAAAGGTTGCCATCGAGAGCCTTCTTCTATATAAACAAGATCCATATCATTGCATGTATAGCCCTATGAATGTATAAAAGTATCAAACTTGTGGTACCATTTTCTAGGTGCCTACTTAAGGCCATAAAGGCTCTTTCTCAATCTGCACATTAGGTGTTCCCTGCCTTTTTCCTCAAAGCCCTTAGGGTGCCACATATAAATCTTCTCATGCAAGTCCCCATGTAAGAAAGTCGTCATAACATCCATCTGGTAAAGGTCCATATAATTGAGCAACCAATGCAAGTCCCCATAAAAGAAAGTCATCATAGCATCCATCTGGTAAAGGTCCAAATCTAATTGAGCAACCAATGCTAGTACTAGAGGCGTAGGGTAGTTATCTTGACTACAGGAGAAAAGACTTTCCCAAAGGCAACACCATGTTCCTATTCATACCCTTAGCAACCAATCTGGCCTTATAGGTAGGCTTAGGACATCTGGGGGTGCTCTTCAACTTGTGCACCCACTTGCATGGTACTACACGCTTTCCACTAGGCAAAGGAACCAACTCCCACGTATGATTTTTTTGTAAAGAGTCAAACTCTGATTGCATGGCCCTCTCCCAAAGAGTGATTGTCACCCACCATGGTGCATGGCCTCATCATAAGTGAGAGGCTCACCTACATCTATCACCATCACATAATCAATGAAGGGCTCAAATAGCTCAAGAGGACGTCTAGCTCTAGTAGAGCATGTCAAGGTAAGATGAGGAACCTACACATTCTGTCTAACATCATGGTCATGGGCCACTGGAGTATCAACTGTTGTTGTTGCATGCTATACGGGAGTAAGAGACTCCTCCTACAATATAACCCTACGTATCTTGACTATCCACTCAAGCTACTTATGCATATTTTCCTCATGGAAAACTACATCATGGTTGTAGATGAATTTTCAAGCCTGTGGATCCCATAGGTGATAGCCTATCTAACTTGCATCCCCATAACCAAGAAAGATGCATTTCACGGACTTAGGATCCAGCTTTGTGCACTTGTCCTTGGGTACATGGAAGAAAGCTTTACAATCAAAGACATGCAAAAGAGCATACAAGGGAGGTTTTTCAGACCACACCTCCTCTACTACTTGAAAGTTAATAGTACTACAATGAGATTGATTGATCAAGTGTACGGCAATAGTCACTGCCTTAGCCCAAAATTGCTATGGTAAGCCTACCTGGCTAAGTATACTACATATGATTTCTTATATTATCCTATTCATGCACTTAGCCATACAATTCTAGGATGGAGTAGTGTATGGGACAGTCAATTGATGCTTAATACCCCTCTCATCATGTTTTGGACATTCGTGTCCATAACAAAAAATACAAGAACACACAAATATGTTGAAATGCTAGACTTCATCACTGACATAATTCCTACGCACATTCCAACAGCCACACCCGAGAATATTTATGAACACATAACTCGTAAACAATGACTTTGATAATTAGGAAACCAAACACAGAAATAAAGATTAATCAGCAGAGCAACGACCAACAAAACATGGCATTGTCATTCTTTGCATTCAGTTTCATTCATCTAATCTCAAGAAATACAACTGCTTGACTATCAAGACAGGCACATGTAATACAAGTAACATACCACATGACATTTATGGTCACTTTTACACATGTTGATCTCAAGTAGCTATGTGCATATATCAAAGTAAAAAGACCAAGCAACTATTGGAATTTGAACCCTAAGGATTTGTGCCCTAACACCTAGCACAGCCCAATGGATGACTAGCACAGTCATGACTTGAACCCACAAGCATGAAGTGAAATGCTGGATGACCCAAAGAACATAGTTATGCCTTGCGAGAGGCTTTGCACCTCTTAACAAGCCACAGTAAGCTACCATGAGTAGAGCCCCTCTAGGATACTCATATTCCTCTTTGTGCAATTGCATAACCAGTTCTAAGTGCCTATCAAAATGATCTATGAAGCATAAAGAATCCAAAAAGAAGTAAGAACATCAAGCTATAACTAACTAAAAGAAAATAGGACAATAGACAATAATATCTCTGCAGGAAGATATTTGAACTCGAGAATGCTGACCACCATGTCCTATAGGTAAAGCATCATCCATCTCTTGAAATTCCTTAGGAACTTCATTAACCACTTCTTGAACTACATCACTACCATCAGCTACATGAAAGTGCTTGTGCTACAATAAAGTGGCTATATAATATTCACTATTTCTCTTAGCTTCCAAAGCATCCTGCAACTTCAATTCCAAGTCATGACACCTCTCTTCCAACATAGATAGCTTCTCACGCAATGCTTCTTTCTCGTGAAAATCAACATGCTGCTACTTTGAAACAAAAACATCTTTAAACATAGTATAAGGTCTAGAAACCAAAACATCCAAACATTGGGCAACCTTTTGCCATGCTTGCTTCACCTTCAAAACCAAGGCATCATGAATATCCTGATATTCCGATACCACACATCCATCAACATCAACATCCAAATTCTAAAGTACACGAGCATATTCATATAAAGCCGCCAAAAAGTATCCCATTGAAACTTATGGAACACTTTCTTTGTGTCTTGAGCACTTTAATTTACTCATAAGCCGATCATGCATCACACCGGTCCAATTAGGTGTATCCATGTTTTCAACATAGTAAATGAGACCATATGTCTCACGAGCAATGTAATCAATTTTAATGAACATCATAAATATTTTCACAACAAACCTTCAAAGATGCATCTTTCGGGTTGCATCGATCCACTTTAAAACATAGACATTACAAGAGCATGCAGGATCCCCAAATGCTTGAAATATTTGCTCATTCGAGCACCACCGCAATGTGGGATTAACATTCATGGGTAATGCAAAAACATGACTCGCCATTTCCATAGTAAGATCAATGTGACCAACAATCTTTCCTTGAGATTGCCTCAAAATGTCAAGCTAAACAAGAGCATGTGCATTTGCTACCCATGTTGCCCAAGGCAAGCATGAAAAATCATAAAGCCCAATGTTCTCCAACCACACTTTGGTGGGAGCATGATCAACATCCAAGACCAATGTAGAATCTAAAAACGGTGTTTGTGTAGCACTAGGGTTGGCCACCTAGGGTGGAGCTTTCGGTGCTGCCTCGACATCATGGTGTTGCTCAAACCGTTCCTCCTCAACCGGGTCAAAATCTACATCATCCTTGCAAGCATGCTTCTACATAGACAACCGTGTCAAGTATGAGTCATGGCATAGATTGCGGACCTATTCACCAAAGACGATGGTGAGAAGGAGGTAGACAAAAATGAAGGAGTCATCTTCTCCATTTGAACCCACAAAGTCCAAGTCTTCTAAGTGTTGAGAACTTTTTGTGCTATTTGTCCCATCACCATGATGAACAGAAGACCACTCTTTATCATCACTGCATATTGATGTTGAATTTGTACACCAAGGTAAAATTAAATTAATCTCTGAATAATAAAGTTGCACTGATCTTTTCAACCTAAACCCATTAAGTACATGCTTCAACACATTGCCTTGCAAATATTTTAATAAAAGTGTACCCTGACCAAGATCTTTAAAAATTACAAATGGACCTGTATAAGGAAGCTTTAATTTGCCATGAAATTTACCAAGCTGGAAATTATAAGCAGCAACCCAATCACCTTCCTGAATTTTTTTCTTCTTAATATGTATGTTTACCCAAGCCTGCTTCCGTTGCTGGGTAACTCCTGAAATGTAGGCAACTAACACCCTGTTCTCCTCTAACTTTAGGAGTTGTTCCAATCTATGCTGCAATGACTCCTCATGATCCAACTTATGTGTAATTGCAATTCTAAAACTTGGTACCACAAATTCCATAGGTACCACAGCCTCTAATCCATACACCAGTCTAAAGGGTGTGAGTCCTATTGTCACCTTATATGCAGTTCTAAATGCCCACAATGCCAAATCAAGCTTAGCATCCCAATCTTTCCTATTATCCTCAACAATCTTCTTCAAAATCTAAAGTAAAATCTCATTAGAACTTTCTACTTGCCCATTAGCCTAAGGATGATACGGGGTAGATTTCTTATGTAAAATCATATGCTTGATAATCAATTCTTGGGTAACCTGATTTAAGAAATGCTTTCCTCAATCACTAATTAACTCTATAGCATAGCCAAACCTGGTTATAATGTTATAATATAAAAACTTAGCCACACTAGTTGCTTTATTATCCTTCAATGCACTTGAGCTTCGACCCATTTAGTACGATAGTATGTACAAACCAAAATATATCTATTACCAATGCTTTTTGCTACTGGTTTAATTGGCCCAACAAAATCAATTTCCCACTTCTGAAAAGGCTCAAGTGGCAATACATGATGATATTGCATCTTATCCCTATCAAGAGCCTGACCCTCCTTCAAACATTGCAAACATTCTTTGGCATACTAATGAACATCCCATAAGACAGTAGGCCACCACAAACTTGCATGCCATATTTTTTTTGCATGTAATTTCACTAGAAAAATGAGGGGTCATACAATCTAGAGTGAGCTTCATGAAGAACTACTGGCTGCTTGTATTTAAGAACACATATTCTCAAAACATTGTCTACTCCCCTTCTATACAAAGTATTCATAATGACATGAAATGATCTACTCTTTAATGTCAACCTTTGTCTTTAATCAGTTGTAAGGTGTACAAGCATAGCCCCTTCCTTCAAGAAATTCAACAGTTGATCATAATACGAGTCACGATCAAGAACTTGAACTTCAAAAAGTTCAGCATCCTGAAGTTGATTAGAAACTCCAACTTCAAGGTCATCATTCTCCAATCTACTTAAACAATTAGCCACTACATGCTCTTTACCAAGAGTATGAATAACTTTGAAATCAAACTCCTGCAACAATAGCATCCATCGAGTTAGCCTACTTGTTACATTGAGGTTTGTTGATAAAAAAACAAAAGTGCCTAATGGTTCACATAAAAGATTATTTGATTTCCTAACAAGTAATGTCTAAATTTCTACACAAAAAAAACCATCCCAAGTGCTTCTCTTTCTATAATTGAATAATTCCTTTCAACAGCACTCAATCTTCTGCTAGCATAATAAATTGGTCTAAACCATCCAGGTACCTTATCCTACATAAGCACTGCTCCCCACTGCAAGATCAAAAGCATCAATAAATACATGAAAAGGTGAATCCCATACAGGAGGTTGCAATATCAGAGCCACCACTAGCATATTCTTAAGAACATTGAAAGCCTTGTCCCGATCTGCCCTCCACACAAATTGCCTACCTTTCTTAGTCAATGTAGTAAGAGGGAAACAAATATGAGACAAATATCTCAAATACCTGCTATGCCATTTCACTTGGCCCACAAATCTCATGACCTCCTGCACATTGGTTGGAGCTTTTGCCTTCTGAATCATAGCTATTTTCCTTGGGTCTATAGCCGTGCCTTCCTCAGAAAGAATATGTCCCAAAAGTACACCACACTTTGCAGCAAAAACAAATTTGAAAGGATTCAAAGACATGGCAATTTTTCTACACCTTTCAAAACATAATCTAAGATGCTTTAAACGACCCCTTTTCATTCCAAATACACAGAAATCATCTATAACGACCCTCATAAAAGTTGTTAAATAGGGCTCAAAAGTCTTGTGAGCAGCCCCCTGAAACTCAGGAGGACCATTTTTCAAGCCAAAGTTCATCACTATACTAACATAAGCTCCCCATTCTGTAATAAAAGCAGTTTTATCCATATCATTTGGATGCATCCTAATTTGATTATAACCTAAAAACCCATCCAAGAAACTATACATTTCATGTCCTGTTATATCATTGAGCAAGGAATTGGAAAAGGGTCAGTGTAGCTACATTCAACTTTTTGTAATCCACACAAACTCTGATCTTTACATTCTTCTTAGGCACTACAACAATGGGAGACAACCAAGACACTTGGCTTAATAAATCCAACCCTCAACAACTTATCAATTTCCTCCTTAACCTACTTAGCATAATTGGGGTTCATTCTATAATGCTTTTGAATAATAGGCTCATCATCCTTTTTCAAGTTTATCCTGTGCTAACACACTACCGGATCAAACCCTTTCATGTCTGTATAATCCCAAGCAAAAACATCTTGAAACTCTTGACATAATTTGATAAGGTCCTATTTAAACAATTCCTCCACATAAATACTCATTTTGATGGGTTTTCCTTTCCCCTACTCATTCACATTAACCTCTTGAACCTCATCGTCAACAACTGATGCCAGGAGGCATATTCCACGGTGGATTCCGTGAGGTTTTACGGTGGATTCCGTAAACTTACTTAGATGACCGGGGCTCATACGCAAAGAGGATTCTTTGTGCGAGAAGTTGATGGGACGCCTGTCCTTTTCGGGCGTTTCATTAATTTAGTGTGTACATGGGTGATTCCATAGCGGGTGATTCCGCAAAATGCATATTAAATTAATAAACGTTTATGAGTTTAGAGTGCGCACTCGTAATAAATTAAGGTTAGGATTTATTTCTAACCAGTTGATTTATTTATGTAGCTGAAGACTGCTAGGTATTCACTTTTGTCGGTTTAATTGTGTTATTTTACTAACGATTGTGAATGCTTCAGTTGATGTGTAGAGATAGCAGCAGTGGCGGAGGAAAGCATTGGAGTCTAGCAGGTTTTCGACCTTTGGACTATATTTTGATAGGCGCCACGCCTATATTTTGTTATGTCTATAGAGACATCGATTATTTATTATTATTTTGTATGCGCTTATGCGCCTGGATATGTTATTTCTATTTGGACATTGAGATTGGGCGTGCCAGACTCTATGGGCACCGTCCATTAGCTTTATTTTCTTATTTTTGGTAGAAAGCAAACTCAAAAGCTAAAAGCTTGTCATATTTTTGTAATTGGGCTATTTTTTAGCATGAAGATTGGAAATATACATTAAATACATGCTTTGTGAAGCGCTCACACAAGGCATGGGGGAGATTGAACCCAATTTGTCTCTTGCTTCATGTCGTGCTTGCTTTTACATGGGTTTTTGTGCTAAAAAGTAGAGTATTTTGTTCTTGGGGACCTTCCGGGATTCACCACGTGAGCTATCTGCGACCGATCTGCGCACCAGTGGTATCAGAGCGGAGCAGAGATCAAGGGCTTCCAATCGCTACCAATCTCGGGCGAAGGCGGAGCTCCAGGAACAAACGGCCTCTACAATCAATCTCGTCGCGAACCGTCGATACATGCAGACTTCTGGCGATCAAGAACCCCTATATCCACTGTCAGATCGCGAAGGACCAATCTCTGCAGGCGGAGGACCACTCCCTCATCTCCATGAACAAGTCATGATAAAACAGTAAGAAGCCATATCTTTTGCTTCAAAAAGCTTAGTCTTGTAGTTTAAAGGCTTAAGAAATTGGAGAAGACCCACAAAACTTGTCAACGAGGTATCTGAATATGTCCGAGAAATCCGTGACGTCATCAAACACCTCCTCTCGTCCTCCACGGATCACGCCGTTTTCAGTCGCCTCTCCCTTCCTAACAAGCTTAAGCTATTAAGCTTATTAAGCTTAAGCTTAATTCATTAAGCTTAAGTCACTCCATACTTTGCAAGTTATACAGGGCAGAGAAGTCGATATACTCCGGGTCTCTCACTCCAGAAGTCAAGTTCAGTAAGTCACTTGGAATCAAGTTCTGCAAGTCGGCCTAAGTCCAGCAAGTCAACAACCCTGCAAGTCTGCTAAGTCTGCAACTCTGCAAGTCAGACTAAATCAGAACTGACTAGTGCTTAAAACTCATAGAAGACTTGTTCGTATGCAAAAACTCTGAACTGGAAAGTTGTTCGCAGCAAGCTGTTCTACCTATCTACAAGTTCTTTGAAGTACTTTCAGCAAATGGAGACAGAAATATTGCAGAATTTTTGAAAATTGAAGAAGAAAATACCCAAAAATACATAGCATTGTAACCCCAAATTTGAGCTACGCTCATCCCGCTAACTGATTTTGAGTGAGAAAGGTTTGTTGAGTTTTACAGGATGACTACTCCACATATGGATGATCCTATGGCTGAAGACGATCTACCCGAGCCTACCATGGAACAAAAACTGGATCTTATCATACTGCAATTGGAATAAGAGCGAAGAGCTAGGCAAGCCTTGCAAGCGCAATTGACAAAGCTACAAGGAGCGTCCACTGACAAAGAAGAACCTCAAGCTGAAGATTTGATTCGCCGTACCATCGACGCCACTCTTGAAGCACAAACCATTCGCAAGGAATCTAAGATAAGTAAACGAAGTTTCAAGTTTCGCACTTTCAATGGCATAAGAGAAGAAAATACTGTTTTATCATTCATTAGCCAGTTTGATGACTATTTCCATGAGGAAACTTATCCCGAGAAAGATAAAATCAAGTGTGTTACTAATCATCTGATAGATAGAGCATCACTTTGGTGGACTGTAGTCCGCAAGAGCATAGAATGTCCTGCTACATGGGAAGATTTCAAGAAGAAGTTCATGCAAAATTTCCTTCCACCGCAATTTCATGAGAAGGCTATCAAGCAATGGGATTTACTTCAACAACGCGATCGTGAGCATATTCCACAGTATACAGAGCGTTTTTGGAATGCACTCCTACAGCTACGCATGCTTGAAGACGTACCAGAGACGACACATAAGCGGAAGTACATGTCTGGACTTCTTGGACATTACTACGCTGAGGTGAATATCTTCAAGCCTGCTACCCTTGAAGACGCTATCTCCTTAGCTCACGACACTGAAGATAAGTTACGCGGAAGAGATCGACGACCACAACCATTCCAAGCAAACGGTAATTATGGATCTAAACAATTCAATTCCAATTTCAGAAGATTTAATCCAGGTCGTTTCTCATCACCATCTTTCCGCAAGAATTGGCCTAAACCACCTGCATTACCATCCACTGTCAATCCAAATCCTAAGCCTATTCCACAAGCAAATCCAAATATACCCAGACTCCCAGCCATTGCAAATAATGTGACCAAAGCCAAGCCCATCGTATGCTACAAGTGTCACCAGCCAGGGCATCTCGCAGCAAATTGTCATTCAAAGAAATCATCAGCACATATCAACTACCTTGGAGCTATGGACGAAGACGAGCATGAGGATATGCCAGATTTCACTGAAGAAGAAGATGATCCTACTACTACTTCCGACACTTTACCAGGTATGCCTACTTCACATTCATTGTTGACTATGAAATGTATGGTGCATGGAAAATAAAGAACTATATTGCATGATGACGGTAGTACCCATGACTTTATTTCAGCAAAATTGGTAAAGGAATTGAAACTGCATACTGTACCTACGCACTATCGCATAAAAGCTGCATTTTTAGGCACTAGGTACAATGGCACACAAGAAGTTCAAGATTTAGAAGTTCAAATTGGTCCATATATTGAAAGAAGAAATTTCTTAGTTGTCCCATTACAGTCTAGCGACATTATTCTAGGAATGCCATGGAGACACCAACATAATCCCAATATAGATTATTCCACACACACAATGAATATTAATTTTCAAGGAAAATCTATTACATTATTTGGTATGCATGCATCTCATATTTTTCCACTGCTTTCGCATACTCAAGCAAAACGTGCACTACGCAAGAACACTAAATCATATCTCATTTGGGTGAATGAATTGCATGCAAAAGAAACTCATATGCACCCTCAGCATAAGGAATTTCTTGCATATTTTAAGGACTGTTTTGCAGAAGACCTACCACCAGGTTTACCTCCATCACGTCCAGAAGACCATAAGATTGACCTAATACCTGGCACACAACCACCTTGCAAAGCCCCATATAGGCACAATCAAATAGAGCAAAAAGAAATCCAGAGTCAAGTAGAAGAATTACTAAATAGAGGCTTAATTCGACCTAGCAGTTCTCCATTCGGTGCACCTGTGCTCCTAGTCAAGAAAAAGAATAATACTTATCGAATGTGTATTGACTACCGAGAATTAAACAAGATCACTGTAAAGAATAGGTATCCTATACCTAGAGTTGATGACCTTATGGACAAACTGCAAGGATCTTCTATGTTTAGTAAAATTGACCTTAAGTCTGGATATCATCAGGTGAGGCTTGATAGATCCGACATATTTAAGACTGCATTCAGGACACAGTTTGGCCATTACGAATTCTTAGTCATGCCATTCGGATTAACTAATGCACCTGCTACTTTCAGTAGAATGATGAACCGTATTTTTCTAAAATATCAATATTGTGTGATTGTTTTCTTTGATGATATTTTAGTGTTCAGTCAAAGTGAAAAAGAGCATTATGAGCATTTATCATTAGTTTTTCAATTACTGAAAGAAAATCAATTGTTTGCAAATCCTGACAAGAGTGAATTCTTTAAGACAGAAATAGAATATCTAGGTCATATTGTATCAAAAGAAGGAATTAAAGTTGATCCTAAGAAAATTGACGCAATATTGCATTGGCCTATTCCTAAAAATGTACATGAATTACGCTCATTCCTTGGTCTTGCTAGTTTCTATAGGAAGTTTGTACGTAATTTCTCATTACTTGCTTTACCACTGATCAAACTTCTTAAGAAAGACATTGTTTATCAATGGACTGAAAACCAGCAGAAATCCTTTGATTTACTCAAACGTGCATTGACCAATGCCCCTGTTCTACAATTGCCTGACTTTAACAGACCATTCTTTCTAGTTGTGACCGATGCTAGCGGATCAGGAATAGGAGCCGTGCTAATGCAAGGCAACCATCCAATAGCATATTCTAATTCTAAGCTGAAACCCTCTGAGCTTAAATATTCCACTTATGACAAGGAACTCTTAGCAGTTGTACAAGCATTAAAACAATGGAAGCATTATTTAATGGGTTCAGAATTCATGATAAAGACCGACCAGCAAAGCATTAGACATCTACTTAGCCAACCCCAAATTTCTGACCGTCATATCAAATGGGCTTCATTCATTCAAAGTTTCCATCCTATCATTCAATACCAACCTGGAAAAGAAAATGTAGTTGCTGATGCATTAAGTAGAAGACCTGCAATTCATAACATTTCTATCATATCTTTTGATTCTTTAATTGCTATGAAAGACACATATCACCAGGATATTACTTTTCATTCTGATTGGCAAAAATTAGTTCAAAATAATTTCATTCCTGTTGATTCATTGTCATATAATGATGGGTTCATGTTCTTTGAAAAGAGACTGTGTGTTACTATTCCATTCCGATTTTTTGTTTTGAATGAAATTCATTGTCCCCCATATCAAGATCATAGAGGTATCATTTCTACATTACGCATGTTAACTGAAGATTTTTATTGGCCGCATATGGATGCAGATGTATCTAATTTTGTTTTTGAATGTTTGATTTGTCAAAAAATAAAGAGACATCATGGTAAACAGTATGGGTTATTAATGCCTTTATCTATTCCATCTAAACCTTGGGAACATATATCTATGGATTTCATTACTGGCTTACCAAATACTAAATCTAACCATGACATGATTTGGACAATTGTAGATAGATTTAGTAAGCAAGCATATTTCATTGCATGTAAGAAAACTTTAACAGCATCACAAGCAGCACAGTTATTTTTGAAAACTGTTTTTACTAACCATGGATTGCCGAAAGTGATTATTTCAGATAGAGATTCTAGATTTTGTAATAATTTTTGGATTACACTGTTTGCAAATCTAGGCACAAAGATTGATTTCTCATCTGCATTTCATCCAAAAACAAATGGACAAACAGAAGCCACAAATAGCACCATTCTAGATCTTTTACGTGCATACACTATCTCTAAACCTCAGACATGGGATACTCATTTACATTTATTACAGTTTGCATATAACAATACACCGCACACATCTACAAAGAAAGCACCTTTTGAAGTTATTTATGGATATAGATTATCTACACATGTCGCCTCTTTGTCTAATAGAATACAATGTGCCGATGATATTGCTGTTATGCATAACACTATTTTTGATGAAGTAAAGGATATGATTGCTAAAGCCCAACAATCATATACCAAACAAGCCAACAAGAAAAGACAAGCCATGAATTTCAAAGTTGATGATTATGTTTGGCTTAGAATAGAAAAGCGTAGACTGCAAAGTGTAGATAGACATCCAGTTGTCAAATTAGCTCCTAGATTCTACGGACCATTTAGAATCATTCATAAGATTAATGACAATGCATTCAAGTTAGAACTGCCATCCCATTGGAAAATTCATAATACATTTCATATTAGTTTATTGAGACCATTTAGAGGACAATTACCTATCCACCCTGTCTATGAAAACCCACCTTTATTAGAAGAAGAGACTGAAATACTTGAACCAGAAGCCATTATAGACACTGACTACATGACCACTAGAACTGGCCGAAGGTATTCTAGATATCTAGTAAAATTTAAGAACCATCCTGTAGAGGAAGCACAATGGATGCACGCTAGAGACTTAAATGCTTTCCCCACTCTGTTAGCTCCACATTGAGCTAATAGCAATTGAGGTCAATTGCTATCCCACCCCAGGGGTATGATGCCAGGAGGCATATTCCACGGTGGATTCTGTGAGGTTTTACGGTGGATTCCGTAAACTTACTTAGATGACCGGGGCTCATACGCAAAGAGGATTCTTTGTGCGAGAAGTTGATGGGGACGCCTGTCCTTTTCGGGCGTTTCATTAATTTAGTGTGTACATGGGTGATTCCATAGCGGGTGATTCCGCAAAATGCATATTAAATTAATAAACGTTTATGAGTTTAGAGTGCGCACTCGTAATAAATTAAGGTTAGGATTTATTTCTAACCAGTTGATTTATTTATGTAGCTGAAGACTGCTAGGTATTCACTTTTGTCGGTTTAATTGTGTTATTTTACTAACGATTGTGAATGCTTCAGTTGATGTGTAGAGATAGCAGCAGTGGCGGAGGAAAGCATTGGAGTCTAGCGGGTTTTCGACCTTTGGACTATATTTTGATAGGCGCCACGCCTATATTTTGTTATGTCTATAGAGACATTGATTATTTATTATTATTTTGTATGCGCTTATGCGCCTGGATATGTTATTTCTATTTGGACATTGAGATTGGGCGTGCCAGACTCTATGGGCACCGTCCATTAGCTTTATTTTCTTATTTTTGGTAGAAAGCAAACTCAAAAGCTAAAAGCTTGTCATATTTTTATAATTGGGCTATTTTTGAGCATGAAGATTGGAAATATACATTAAATACATGCTTTGTGAAGCGCTCACACAAGGCATGGGGGAGATTGAACCCAATTTGTCTCTTGCTTCATGTCGTGCTTGCTTTTACATGGGTTTTTGTGCTAAAAAGTAGAGTATTTTGTTCTTGGGGACCTTCCGGGATTCACCACGTGAGCTATCTGCGACCGATCTGCGCACCAACAACCCTTGCAAATCTTCTCATAGTATGCTCATACCTCTACGCAGCTTGAAGAATAGCCTTCTGTCCTTCCTCTTCCTACATATCAGGGTCATCCTTCTCCTTAACATCTTTAGATTGCTAATTTTTAAATTCTTTTCCCAACTTATTTTCAAGAATACTAATTCCGGAATCCTAAATTAATTTATTCTCCTTATTTCCTAACCTCTCCTGAAATTCGGGTTGCTTCTGAGCTTCAAGAAAATTGAATGAATGCTGTCCAGACAGATTCCAAACTATAGATTGCCCAGTTTGTTGGTCCAAATTTGCATTTCCCACAATTATAGGAGGCTCGATATTCTTGAATGATGCCATCAACATCAATCTCAAAGACACAAACTATAGAGGGATTTGATTGCATTTTTAATTTGCCAATGATTCAAGTGACACCATGGTAAGAATATGGTTTGTTAATGCCTTTATCACTTCCTGACCGACCATGGGAACATATTTCAATGGATTTTATAAGTGGTTTGCCTAATACACAAGCTAATCATGGTATGATTTGGACTATAGTAGATCAATTTAGTAAACAAGCATATCCTCTTTATCATCTTCCACCTCATCAACCAAATTAATAGTCTGAGCCACCACAGGTCTAGCTGAACTTTTCAGCATGACCTTATTGATTGTGTATAATTGAATCTCCTTAAGCCCTCAAGGAATACATATATAATCATTTCCCCAATCATGTTTCAACTTGGCTAGCTTAAACCAAGGTTTGACCACCAAAAGCATCTTCTAAGAATCACCAATTTTTTGCTAACGTCCTTAAAACCACAAAACTTACCCTAAACTTCAAAGAATCACCAATTTTTTCTAACGTCCTTAAAACCACAAAACTTACCCTAAACTTCAAAATTGCCGCTTTAATCAATTGGTTCCGTAGAATACCCAAAGACTGTAATCTTGTCTAATCTACCATCCTAATTTGAAATGGGGCTAGTAACAATTCCTCTTACTTTGTTGCCAAATATGTATGCTCAAGCAGTATGTTAACCCTAGACCCACCATCCAACAATAAATACATCATCATGATTCCTTCCAACATATTCCACTTGAATTGTAGGGACTTAATAATCCACCACCTCTTGCTGAGTTGGGATAACTGCTTGATAGTCAGAAACTACCTGATCCTGAACTGTTATTAAACACTTCCTTTTGTTTTTGCCTAATCTTCAAGAGTAACTTTTTCTTAAACCCTAGAAGTAAAGCCAAAATCTGTTCTAAAGTTAAGTCCAAATAACACTTTGCTAGAGCTTGAAATAGCTCTTTTGAACCTCCTTGCTGTAACTTTCCAAAAACTATACTTTCAGAAAACTATTCCTATTGATCAGGAAACTAATCCTGCTATTCAAGAGAATACTCCTGCTATTTAGAAAAATGCTCCTATTGTTCAAGAATCTAAATTTCTAAATCCCTTTTATAATCAAATTATTCAAATTCTTGTTTTTTAGCAAGTTTTTGCAACTTCTTTACTTGCCTTGTGGCCTTTTTCCTTGTCCTCTCTTGTTCCTATCAATCAAGCTTTGGACCTACTTGACTCCGAGAGAGTAACAGTTAATACCAATGTTTCATTAGGACAGTCTTCAACCTTAATACAATTAGAACAATCACATTCAATATGCAAACTTACAACACTTAAATTTCTTGATACTCTGCCCATTTGGGAACTGTTTCGGGATATGTTTTCCCATAGCCAACAATGCTTGAACCTTCCAGAGACTACCTTTGCTCATTTTGTTTAGGAAGCTCTATGATGACCGCTATAATAGAGGCACGTGATTGCTATGGATGAGAAGCTCCTACAAGTCTTCCGTCATTGCGAGACCTTGCCACTGGCATTCCTCTCTTAGTCCTATGCCTTGCCCAAAGCTCACAATTTCGTCCAACAAAATGCCATTGACCTCCACAATAATGGCATGCTCTCATTTGAGTAGTTTGTTGCTGTGCCTGAAATTTTCCCCAAAGCTGTCTTGTATGCATTCTTCTCAGTCCCCTAAAGGGCCTCTAAGGTATTGAATTAGACATAACCTGATTAACTGTTCCCATCCTGACATTAGGATTGTACCAACAATTTTGAGTCCCATGGCCATTCCTTTGGCAATTTCACGATATTTTTCTTTCTTCTTAGTGTCAGAAAGACCTAAATCTTTCAACTTCTACTTAATGTTCTTATCTAGTTCACTTTCCACAGTCTTTTCCTTAGTTTTATCTTTTGCCTTCTTACTTTTTCTCTTGATTGAAAGTGATTTCTTTTTCTTCTT
This sequence comes from Lygodium microphyllum, assembly GCF_053477565.2. Lineage (NCBI taxonomy): Eukaryota > Viridiplantae > Streptophyta > Polypodiopsida > Schizaeales > Lygodiaceae > Lygodium > Lygodium microphyllum. The sequence goes on along the minus strand of NC_141137.1, from coordinate 128,465,624 downwards.
CTTGTGCTTCTTCTTTCTAGACTCATCATCATCTAAGTCACTGAAATCATCCTTTGATTCTAAACTGTGGTCACTTTCCTCCTCTTTAGTATCACTTTTTGATCCTGAATCTGAATCTGAAGAGTCGTCATCCTTTCGGGTCTTTGACCTAGAAGTAGCTAACCTCCTTTCAACCCCCATAGCAACTCTTATCATGGTATCTAAGGTGTCATTCTGATTAAGCTCCACATTAACAATAGGATTCCTAACCTGACTTCGAAGATCCTTAATAAAATAAGTAATCCGCATTTCTATTGATGGTGCATCTGCAGCATCCAACCTATTAAGTAAGTTCTTAACTTCTAAGAATAATCTTCAACCAACATATTATTTTGTTTGATTTTCTTGATCTTCCTTAGAATATCTCCAAGGGTTTATCCTTTCTAAACTTGCTTAAAAATACAGCTTTCAATGCATCATGTGTGTTAAATGCTCCCATACCATAACTACTAAACCAAACCATGGCTTTTCCTTGCAGTGTGGCTACAAACTACTACTTCTTGACATGATCACCATACATTAGGTTGAATCCACTAGCTATCTACCTTGTCTTAAACTGAGCCACATGATAATTAGGGTCTTCCTTCTTCTTTCAAAAAAACTTAGAAGCTCTTGCTTTTGGGTTAACAAACTGATTTGGATTCATTATATTTTGCTTTTGAGACCTCCGCAATGGTAGTAAATGAATAAATTTCAAAGACTTCTTTGATTGAAGTGTTGTACTTCTCAACAAAACTATTCTCCCAAGCACTATATGCTGCAATATCTCAAATACCTACTTAGGAGGAGTATCATGATCCTTAGGTGTTAATAATGGTTCATCATCCTCTGAAACATTTGGTGAACTTGCAGGAGATGGAGGAGATTCTTCAAAACCAACATGAGAATTATACACCATTGCGGTACCCCTAGAGGGACCCACATCTTGATAACCCTGTCTATTAATTGCAAACTATTCTTCATCGAGTAGCCTGCTTAGTCCTCCTACTGCTCTTGCATCATTCAACAAAACTTACTACTAGTGTTGTCTTGCTAATGCCTCCCTTATCTCTCGAGATATGCTTCTTGTTAAAATTGGGTTTAACAAATATGGATAATTGTTTGACATATATGTTGTCCATAAAAAGTGCCTTGTAAACCTTCAATGGCATTAGCATTTTGGAAACCCACACCATGATCTTTTAGAAAATCAATTCCAAGCCTGATGCATAAATCATAAGGAGACTTCCCATGAAATTGGCAGGATTGCTAAGAGCTTCCCATAAAACTGGCAAGATCGCCAAAGTGTTATGGGTATTTAGATCCATAACAAAAAATACAAGAAGACACAAATATGATGAAATACTAGACTTCATCACTGACATAATTCTTGCACAAATTTCAACAGCCATACTCGAGAATATTTATGAACATGTAACTCGTAAACAATGACTTTGATAATTAGGAAACGAATCATAGAAATAAAGATTAACCAACAAGGACCAACAAAACATGGCGTTGTCATTCTCTACATTCGGTTTCATTCATCTAATCTCAATAAATACAAGTGCCCAAATATCAAGACAGAGGCATCTATAATATAAGTAACATACCACATTACATTTAAGGTCACTTTTACATAGGCTGATCTCAAGTAACTATATGCATATGAATATTGGAATTCGAGCCCTAAGGATTTATGCCCTAACACATCACACAATTACTCAAAGGCTTTAGAGACATACTCACCCCCATTATCTGACCATAGGCATTTCAGCCTATACCCAAACTAGTTCTCAACCAATGCAAGGCAATGCTAAAAGGTAGCCAAAATATCATATTTCAACTTTATGGGATATGCCTAGACCTTATGTGAGTAATCATCAATGAATGTGACAAAGCACTTTGTGCCTCCTAACATCTGACAAGGCATAGGTCCATAGACATAAGAATGAACAAGAGCCAAAGGCTCACCCATGCGTAGAGTACTAGACTTCTTATGCATACTATGTGTTTGTCTATCATACAAACAATTATCATGTGACTCAAAACACTTATAGTCAAGGGGCGAAAGATACTGCAACAAACGAAAAAGCATTTTCTTTCCCTTTAGGGACATGTGCTCAAGGTGACGATACCAAAGAGATATATGTGGAATTATAGCCACGTACAAAATATGATCTATGGATCTAGATACAACTAAGGGATATAAAGTGCGAGACTTGGCACCATGTGCCAGAACAAGGTTTCCACGTGTGATCTTCCAAGAAGAATCCCCAAAGAAAATAAAGTAACCCTCATCATCCAGTGTGCCAATAAAGATAAGACTCTTCATGAGAGTCGGTATATGTCGAACATTATGTGAGGTAAATATATTTCTTTTACCAAACTATAGCCAAATAGCACTAATACCAACTATCTGCAATGCCAAGTCATTCCCCAAATGGATAGATCCAGTCAGACTGTGATAGGAGTGGAACCACTCTCTATGAGGGGTCACATGAAAGGAAGTTCCTAAAT